>NW_015165857.1:177848-179563 GCF_001447785.1 Gekko japonicus | reverse complement strand
ACTATGGAGGGAGGTTCGTGACTGTCAGCAAGCTGCCAATTGTTTCTACTTTCGTTTTTACTATGCATTCCTGTTTATGCACTTAATTGCTTCATCAAAGTAACGTGTATCTCTCAAGGCCATAGGAGGTTTGCTGCTGGATAGTTGCTTGGGTTATCTCACGAAGGTGCCGTGGGAAGAATATCTGTTTATGCTGTATAGTACCGTTTGCTCCCAGGCCTAATGGCGCGCGTGGGAACTCCCGTAATTGGGCCTCGCTTGTTTGAATGCACTATAACCTGTCATGCTCTTTGAGTCCTCGTCATTCCTAACAGTGATCCTGTCAATGCATCTTCAGCTTCAATTAAAGTAAAACCTTTCTACAAGTGTGTACTTCGTTGTGGCTGTGGGGACCTGACAGTGACATTGTACAGGAGGCAGCAATCACCACCATCCCAAAGAAAAAGAAATGCAAGAAAGCAAAGTGGCTATCCAGTCAGTAAAAACAAGACCTGGAGCTGACTATGGCTCAGACCATGAGCTACTCATTGCAAAATCCAGACTTAAACTGAAGAAAATTGGGGAAACCACTAGGCCATTCAGGTTTGACCTAGATCACATCCCTGATAAATATACAGTAGAGATGAAGAATAGATTCAAGGGTGTAGATTTCATAGAGTGCCTGAAGAACTATGGATGGAGGTTCGTGACTGTCAGCAAGCTGCCAATTGTTTCTACTTTCGTTTTTACTATGCATTCCTGTTTATGCACTTAATTGCTTCATCAAAGTAACGTGTATCTCTCAAGGCCATAGGAGGTTTGCTGCTGGATAGTTGCTTGGGTTATCTCACGAAGGTGCCGTGGGAAGAATATCTGTTTATGCTGTATAGTACCGTTTGCTCCCAGGCCTAATGGCGCGCGTGGGAACTCCCGTAATTGGGCCTCGCTTGTTTGAATGCACTATAACCTGTCATGCTCTTTGAGTCCTCGTCATTCCTAACAGTGATCCTGTCAATGCATCTTCAGCTTCAATTAAAGTAAAACCTTTCTACAAGTGTGTACTTCGTTGTGGCTGTGGGGACCTGACAGTGACATTGTACAGGAGGCAGCAATCACCACCATCCCAAAGAAAAAGAAATGCAAGAAAGCAAAGTGGCTGTCTGATGCGGCTTTACAAATAGCAGAGGAAAGAAGGAAAGCGAAAGGCAAAGGTGAAAAGGAAAGATTTACCCAGCTGAATGCAGAGAAAAGCAAGGAGAGATAAGGAGGCCTTCCTGAATGAACAATGCAAAGTAATAGAGGGAAATAATAGATCGCTTCAAGAAAATTGGAGAAATCAAGGGAGCGTTCCATGCAAAGCTGGCCATGATAAGGGATAAAAACGGTAGATACCTAACAGAAGCAGAAGAGATTAGGAAAAGATGGCAGGAATACACAGAAGAACTGTACAAGAAAGACCTCAATGTCCTTGACAACCACGACGGTACAATCACTGACCTCGAGCCAGACATCCTGGAATGCGAAGTTAAATGGGCCTTAGAAAGCATTACTAACAACAAAGCTAGTGGAGGTAATGGTATTCCAGCTGAGCTATTCAGTCTTAAAAGATGCTGTTAAAGTGCTGCACTCAATTTGCCAGCAAATTTGGAAAACGCAACAGTGGCCACAGGATTGGAAAAGGTCAGTATACATTCCAATCCCAAAGAAGGGCAATGCCAAGGAATGTTGAAACTATC
>NW_015165857.1:177529-177761 GCF_001447785.1 Gekko japonicus | reverse complement strand
GCACAATTGCACTCATATCACACGCTAGCAAGGTCATGCTCAAGATCCTACAAGCTAGGCTTCAACAGTACGTGGATAGAGAACTACCAGAAGTACAAGCTGGGTTTCGAAGAGGTAGAGGAACTAGAGATCAAATTGCCAACATTTACTGGATTATGGAGAAAGCAAGAGAGTACCAGAAAAACATCTACTTCTGCTTCATTGACTATGCTAAAGCCTGCGACTGTGTGGA
>NW_015165857.1:175877-176016 GCF_001447785.1 Gekko japonicus | reverse complement strand
CTGGGAAGGAGATGGGGTTGCCAACTCCAAGCTGGCAAATTCCTGGGGATTTGAGGGGTGGAGCCTGGAGAGGGTGGGGTTTGCAGAGGGGTGGGACCTCAGACAGGTAGAATGCCATAGACTACACCCTCCAAACCAG
>NW_015165857.1:161647-175578 GCF_001447785.1 Gekko japonicus | reverse complement strand
TGGATGAATCACAAGCGGGAATTAAGATTGCTGGGGAAAAGATCAACAACCTCAGATATGCAGAAGATACCACTCTAATGGCAGAAAGTGAAGAGGACCTAAAGAGCCTCTTGCTCAGGGTAAAAGAGGAGAGCGCAAAAGTGGGCTTGAAGCTCAACATCAAAAAAACTAAAATCATGGCATTCGGCCCCATCACTCCTTGGCAAATAGAAGGGGACGTCGTGGAAGTAGTGACAGACTTCACGTTCCTGGGATCCCAGATCACCGCAGACTGTGACAGCAGCCATGAAATTAAAAGACGCCTGCTCCTTGAGAGAAAAGCAATGGCGAACCTAAACAGCATGATAAAAAGTAGAGACATCACCCTGCCAACAAAAGTCCGCATGGTCAAAGCAATGGTATTCCCAGTAGTCATGTATGGCTGTGAGAGTTGGACTATAAGGAAGGCCGAGCACCGAAGAATATATTCTTTTGAACTATGGTGCTGGAGAAGACTCTTGAGAGTCCCTTGGACTGCAAGAAGATCAAATCAGTCAATCCTAAAAGAAATCAACCCTGACTGTTCCCTGGAAGGCCAGATAATGAAACTGAAGCTCAAATACTTTGGCCACCAAATGAGAAGGGAGCACTCACTGGAGAAGACCCTGATGCTGGGAAAGATTGAAGGTCAAAGAAGACGGGGATGGCAAAGGATGAGATGGTTAGACAGTGTCATAGATGCAACGAACATGAAATTGAGCCAACTTCAGAGGACGGCGGAAGACAGGAAGGCCTGGCATGATCTGGTCCGTGAGGTCGCAGAGAGTCGGACTCGACTGTGTGACTGAACAACAACAAACCAGTCACTACGGGCCAATTTTAAGCTCAGTTCAGGTGCACAGAACAGGTGCTAAATCCTCCCCCAGCTGCTCAACTTCTCCCGGACTGTTCTCCACCATTATGTGTCAGGCTCCAACACAGAAAGCTGACCTGGCCAGAAAGAAAAAGACCTTCAGGGAGAGACTGCAGGGAGGCATATTCCACACCCATCACCCACACACCTCTTTAGATCTTAAAACTGGATGCTTGGCTCCATTCCCTTGGTTTCTATTCCTTTGGGGCAGACCTGCGTTTCCAAGAGACAAGTCTACTGTCTTCTCACCTAGTTTGGTTGGTTCTGCTGCAGAGCTCTTCTGATTGGCATATTGACCAGCTCAGTCAGTGGGAATGGCAGTGAACGGAATACACGCCCACTCTCATAACTTGTGCCAGCAGCCAGGAGCCACTGAGAACATCACCCCCCAAAATGGGTAGTGTGAATGTCGTCCAAAAATAGATCCTCTTTTGAGGGATATGACACGATTCCCAGTGAATGGGGTTCTTTTTCCAGGGGGTAGGAGGGGGGAGAAGGTCTCCCTTAAATGTTTACAATTGATTTCAACAGGGGAAAAAAATCTCACCATTCTTTATCGTTCATTTGGTGAGCCCAAGGGACGTCTCTGAAAAGTTGTAACTGATGCTCACAACTTCCAGTAATGTCTTCCATAGGCTGCCATATAGAATCAGAATCTACAAGACAGGAGCAAAACTTCTTGCTTATTGACAGGTCACTGCCAAGCGGCTGCTCTGCTCCCATCCCTGGATGTCCTTTGGGCAGGAACTCATTAGCATAATAGGCCACATCCAACAGCAGAAATTCATTAGCATATTAGGCCACACCCCAGGTCAAGCCCATGGAAGGGAGGGGAGGCAGTTTAAATTGTCTTCCCTTGGCTTGCCTGGGTGCCCCGCGGCAAGCTGGCCCTTGGACAGGCCGGGGAAGGCACAGGGAGACATTTAAATGCCTCCCCAATCTTTCCAGGGGCTCCCCTGGCCCGCTCACCTTGGAGTCGCCAGGGGGTCGCTCTTCAGGCCTTCCCTCTGTAGCCACGCATACAGAGGTTTCAGCTGTAGTGGGCGTGGCCAACTCTAAAGCCAGCCGGAACTCCGCTCCTGTGCGTTCCTGCCCCCAAACAGCCCTGCCTTTGGGCCACAAGTGGCTAGACAATTATTCTTTGCCGACGACATTGAAATAAAATGATCTTCAGCCACTCCTATTTCCCCCCAGGAGGGTTAACACAGAGAAACTTCCCAGGAAATTGTGCCCTTTTATTTATTTTATTTCATTTCCATCTTTACCTAGGGTAGCCAACCTCCAGGTGGGGCCTTTTGCAACTGATCCCCAGCTGACAGAGATCAGCTTCCCTGGAGGAAATGGCTGCTTTGAAGGGTGGACTCTATCATGCTGAGGCCCCTCCCCCCAAACCCCAACCTCTCCCGGACCCACCCCCAAAGTCTCCAGGTATTTTCCAACCCTATCTCCACCTCTTGTCCCAATGGGGAGCTAGGGTTGCCAACCCCATGTTGGGAAATGCTTGGAGATTTTGGCATTGGAGCTTGTGGGGACAGTGGGGCTTGTGGAGGGGAGGGATTTCAGTGGGGTACAGTGCAATAGAGTCCACCCTCCAATGCAGCCATTTCCTTCAGGGGAACTGATTCTGTAGTCTGCAGATCAGTTGTAATTTTGGGGGATCTCCAGGCCCCACATGGATGCTGGCAACCCTATTGGGGACTGGGATCTCCTTACATTGTTCTCCTCCTCCTCCTCCTCCGAACAACCATCCTGTGAGGTAACTTAGTCTGGGTGTGGATGACTGGCGCAAAGTCACCCAGAGAGCTGCCGTGGATGAGCAGGGTTGAACTTGGATCTCCCAGAGCCTAGTCAGACACTATACAACACTGACTCTGTCACTTGGTCTGCTCCCCGTCTCTCAGAATAACTTTAACAAACTTGTGGTTTCCCGTTGACTAAAATCCATCCTGTTTCAAGGTGGATTCATCGGCACCTGGACACCTTTAGGTTTCATGAGGCAGGAGTAGCACAATGTCAGGCCGACACTGACAGGGTTTACCTTGCTCAGGATGGCCAAATACCTTGAGCTGGCCTTGTGCTCTGGACGCGGTGTGCTCTGATATTTAAAAATATGCTATCATCCCCAAAACTTAACCACTCCATGACTGCTTCCCTTGGAGCATGTGAGAGAGATACCTCTGTCTATTGGGGCTCTTCCCGTCCTCCTATTTGCTGTGATTATTTTCTTTTTTAAAAAACACAATCATATTTATAGTACATTTATCAGCACAGGTTCCACAGTCATCCCACCCATATTTTCAGGGAAGGGTGCTGTGCATTTGGCATACAAGCCTAGTATGCTGACACCCCCCCCCAATCCTTAATTTGTACACTGAACTAGTGAAGTGGTTGCAGGAAAAGGTACTCCTAAGGGGGGGCGAATCACATCTGGTCTGAAACGGCAGACCATCTCTGTTAGTCTCTTGCCATGAATCCCTACAGGGTTGACATAAGTCGGCAGAGACTTGACAGGACTTTCCACTACCACCACCATTGTCTTTCTATTACTTCGCATTCATGAGACAGATGAAGAACCCAGGAGTTATTCTCAAGAGGAAGGAAATGGCCTTTCCATCTCCCCCTCTCCTATCAGAGATTTGGGAGAATTAAAGTCACCTGAGCAACTCTTGTAATTGATATACACTCCTAAAAGGTCCCTTCATGTCTCTTCGTTCCTCTCCAAGGTGGCCTCCTCCTTAAGGGAGGATCTGACCCTCTCAGTCTTAAGTTTGTCATAAAATGTGTCCGCTCAAGCAGAGTTGCCTACCTCTACACCGTCAAATCAAGGGTCCACAAGGAACCCTCCCCTCCAAAAAAGCAGAATATTTAAACAAAAACGGCCAAGATGTTCTTTGAAGGATCCCAACACTGTCTCCCCTCTCATCCTCCACCTGCCAGAATGTAAAATGATGTCACAATGTGGATCTGGAGGCATTGTTTCCATGGCAATGGTTAGCACCACAAAGAGGAAGCCTAGGCTACAGGCCTGGCCTGAAATCTGCTGAACTGAAATGAGAAGCTTCTTGGGTCATTCCTATGGATTTGGGATCAGGTTCTACTCTAAGTAGACAAATAGGGCATTTATCTTGGAGTGACAAAGCAGTGGAACATTGTGTTTTCGAAGCTATAGTTCCCCTACCTTAGGGACACACACACACACGGACATGAATTTTTAATCACAGTCCCCTCCAGTGCTGTCCCCACAATGAAACCAATCTGTGTAAAGGGGGAGAGGAAATGAGTATATATTGGCGCTATCTGTTGTGATAGCTAGAACATGAGTAGGGTTTGTTCCTGATCATCTCTCTGTGGATTGAGAACACTGTGGGTGCATGTTCCAGCAACTGAGCATACACTGAGGAGAGGGGAGCACACTCATCCCCTCTCCCTGTCTAGGCATGTAATGTTGATTTCGACATCTGGAGGTTGGGTGAAGAGGGTTTAAGTCTTTAACAGTGCCATCCTAAGGCCAGGGACATCCATGATGATTTTGATAGGTATTACATCATCCACCACATGCCTATTATTCACTAAGCTAGTCTATTTCCATTTATTAGTCTATATAGCTCGTAAGCTCCATTTCCATTTCATTTATTAGCTTCATTGACCTGAGGTCTTAAGCCAAACATGCAAACAACAACTATAAAATGCATTACATATAATTACAAGAAATGATAAAAATTTAGACCAAACGTCTTTACAATAAAAGCTAGTAAATATGCTCTATCAGTAATATCAGACCACATTTTATAAACTTCAATGAATTCTATAAAATCCCATGATATTATGGAAATTAGTTTTAAAATTTTTAAATTGTATACAAAAGGTACTTATAACATTTCAAAGCCGCTTTAAAAATAGCACTATCGAAAGATATTTTGCCACCAAGCGAGTCGTTTCAGGGTTCTCACTCATCAGCTAATAGTATGGTTATCACCCAGGGTTCCATAGGGAGGTGATATCTTTGTAAAATAGGAGTAATCCAGCAGGATCTGGGGTTAGCTCGTAAGATCTTAGACAGAAGAAAATTCTGTATATCAAAGACAACATTTAAAACAGAATAAAACCAAGATCCCTAAGGAATTTAGAACTAACAAAGTCATTGGCAAAATAGGTGATTACAAGCTCAAGCAGATTAGAATAAAACGGAGAAAAATAAATTTGAAGACAGCAATCAATCTGTATTGAAATGTTTTGAGAGAGTTTCAGAAATGTATTTGGCAACTGCCAAAGAATAAATGGGCGCAAAAATGACAGCAAAACCCACAGTATCCAGAAACTAGTGGGAAAACATTTCAGGCCCCATCACATGAAGCAGCACAGTCCTAAACCAATTTACATCCTTCCAAATCCATTTAAGTCAATGGACCTGGAAGGCTATAACCAGGGGTCATTTCCTGCAGGAGCGCACAGGAGTGGAGCTCCGGCAGTAAAGATCCCAGGGGGCGGGCACATGCAACAAGCCCCACCCCCTACTCCCAGCAGCCATCAGTCAGAGCAAGAAGCAGCCAGGTAAGTTGCAGAGCCCCCCTCCCATCCAAAACAGTCCAGTGGCACCTTTAAGACCAAGTTTTGTTCAGGTACAACCTCTCCCTCCTCTGCAAGGACAGATCTGCACGTCCCTCCCCCCCAATAGCTAGCAATCCAAAACAGTCCAGTGAAGTCTGAGTGGTGGGTGTTGCCTTCTGACACACTTCTGGTGATGTCAGGGGGTGTGGCATATGCAAATAAGATGCTAATTAGTTATGCTAATGAGCTCCTGCACCTCTTTTTCTGCGAAATGACCCCTGGCTATAACTGCTCAGATCTGCACTGTAAGTTTTTGACCTTAAAGTTACAATTCTTCAACAAAAAAGTGAGACCTCTGTAAAATCACTTCTTTGCAAGTGCCTCCCCTGGTGGACTGAACTAGGATTTTTATTTCACTGTTAAACATAGGTCAAATCTGCATTTGTATTTTGAAATCAGTTTCATGCCATTGTGGGTCATATTGGTTTCCTGCCCTTTTCACACTGGAACAAATCCTTTATTTCTTGTTGTAGGTTCTATTCTTCCTCAATAGATGGCGCTTTTGAGCCATGCTTCACTTCACTCTTCTCAACGTTTTAGCTCTAGGAAACATGAGCTCACAGTCCTGGGTGTTCTGCCCTTTTTGGTGTGTAAGTTGACACGTCCCTGTTTTTTCTTTCACATGAGGACAGTGCCACCACCTCCTAAAGATGGAAAGCCCTTCCACTACGTCGTGACATCACCACTATGGCTACGAGGGTAGTCATAACATTCCCTGTGTGCTTATGTGGGCTAAGCAGAGGGCTGTTTGGTGTAATGATTTCAGTTAATTGCTTTGGTCCCTTTTAAATGTGTTGTTGCATGTAGCCGAGTTATAGAGTTATAGAGTCTGCAGTTTGCAGTTAAGATAGTGAAGAATGTTTTGTTGAATATAGCAGATTTATAGGAGCATTTGGCAGTTTGAATTTAGTTGACTTACTGTTGAAGACTTCAGTAAAAGGAGGCTGTAGGTGAGAGCATTTGTTTGCATTTTTTTATGGGCCTCTTCCTGTCTCTTTGTTCTGACCAAGAAACCGACCATTCTGCCCCATTCCACTTTAGTTGTGAGTCGTAGAGGTTTGTCTGCTAACAAACTTTAAATAAAAAACCCAACAGTTCCTGTTCTTCAGATCTGGATTAAATATGCCTTTTCGCTGTTTCCATCTACATCGTCACGGGTGAGTAAATTTTTTTCATGTTAATGTGTAGCATACAGGCTTCCGGTCGGGCTAAGATGGTGGACTGACACACTTTCGCGATTGTGCGAAGTGAGCGACGGCCGCTTTTGACAGCTTGGGCAGTTTTTAGCCCAACGCATCGCTCCCCAGTGAGGGGGGGGGACAAGCAGGCAGCAGCGCCTAAGAGGGAGTGTGAGGTTGGCGTGATCCGGCTCCCGAAGGAGCCGTTTCATGCTTTGATCCCCTCCCCCGAAGAAGGCAAGTGCCAAGCAACTCTGCAGCGGCCGTTCGAGCCGGATTACCGGTTTAAGCTCTCTACCAGCCGACCTCTTGAAGATGGGCAACAACAGTAAGTGAAAAGAAGCAATGCGAAACCCGATTTGATCGTGCTAGATAACAATAAACGTGCCGCTTACCTGAACTGTGATAAGATAAAAATTGAAACAAGCAGTTGAGCGGGAAATGACCAAACATTCCCAGAAATCCGATTCCGGCAAAGAAAATAGTTGATTGAAGGCTTTAAAACAGTAAAAAAGAACATTGTTTAACATTCCTGCGGTGGGAATTGAGATATGTGCGCAGCCGAAAACCGAAACTGACGAACTGTATCGCGGGAGGAGCAGGCCGGTGTAACGAAAAAAATACTCCGAGGTGCTGGAACAGGAAGAGGAAGCCCTGAAAGAAGGGCTGAAGCCAACAGGAAGCCAACAGGAAGAGACTCGGAGCTACAAGAGAGCAGAACCGGAAGTGAGTGTATACGAACAGACGGGACCTGGAATACGGTAACCTGACCTACTCTATACCCGAATACCATAGAGAAGTTGCGCCCGACATTTTGAGGAGGACCTGACTTTAAATTTGACTTTAAACTTCTTTTAGAGGGTTTTTAAAAGCGAAAATAGAAGGGAATGGCTGATTGAAGGCTACCCTTTAGAAGAGACTGTTTGTTTGTGAATTTGCGCACCGCAGGAAAAGCACCAAAACGGAGACCAGAAGAGGACCGAAAAGAGCTGACTCTGATCCTGACGTTAAGCCAAAAGTGAGACCAAGAACTAATTCAACACCAACTAGGCTGACACCAACCCCCAAGATGTCAAAAGAGAGGGAGAAGGATAAGAAAGAGATGTATGCTGCCATGGAGGCAATGGAGAAAAGGATGCTGGAAGCAATACAAGCTATGGGAGAACAAAGTGAAAAAAGGATGGGGGAACAGATTGAAAAGCAACTGGAGGCACAAATGGCAAAGCAGACTCAGATTCATCTGAAACAACTTGAAGAGGTTCAGGAGAAGAACATAGCGGCAATTAAAGATTTGGTCACTACTGAGATAACTTCAATCAAGCAAGAAATAGAAGGAGTCAAAAAGGAGATTCAGGCTAATGCAACCAAAACTACGGAAGTGGAAGAGAAGATGCAACAAGTGGAAGAAAAACAGGATTCTTTGACTCAGCAATTTAGAAGATCAGAAACAATGATGGAGTTCAGAAGGATGCAAACCCATCTGAGATTCAGGGGCATTAAAGAGAAGGAAAATGAAGATATAAGAGATGAAATGATGAAGGCAATAACATCATATTTGGAAGAAGATGAAGGGACAATGGACTCTGATTTTGATTTGATATACAGAGTGAACTCCAGAATTGCAGAAAAGAAAAATTTACCAAGAGATGTTATTGTACAATTTGTAACAAGAACAACTACAGAAGATATTTTTAAGAAACAATTCACCGTCCCTTTTGAAATGGAAGGAAACAAGATTATGGTGATGAGAGAACTCCCCCGAGCAGTACTGCAAGACAGAAAAAGGTATAAGCCTTTGGTGGATAAACTGAGGACTTTGAATATTAGGTACAGATGGGAAATTCCACAAGGCTTATCCTTTACTTACAAAGGTGGGAGAGTCCAGATCAGGTCGGTGACGGATTTTTATAAATTTAAGGCGGACAATTCTGACGTCTTTGGAGAACTTTAAATTAAGAATCTACAATGGATTACAAATTGTTGTCATGGAACGTGAATGGATTAAATTCACCTAACAAGAGGAAAAGAATCAATTATTGGATACAAAAACAAAATTGTAACTTGATATGCTTGCAAGAAACTCATATTAGAAAACTGGATGCCAAATATTTAAAAAATGTTAAATTGGGATTAGAATTTTATTCCTCGGCCTTAAATAAGAAAAAAGGTGTGGTGATATATGTGAAAAAGGATTTACAACCTAAAGAAATTTTCAAAGATTTGGAAGGAAGATATGTGGGTGTGGAAGTGATGATTCAACAGAAAAAGACACTGGTGGTCAATATATACGCACCCAATGGAGCAAAAGAAAAGTTCTTTAAGGACTTAACTGAACACCTACAAGGACAAACTTATGATCAAGTTATTTTGGCCGGAGACTTTAATGGAACTATAGATCGGCTGGATAGACAATCACAAAAAGGCAACGAAATTAGTGGAAAATTGCCAAAGAACTTTTTTGAACTAGTCAAACAGGAAAAACTAGAAGATGTGTGGAGGAAATGGAACCCAACGCAGAAAGATTTTACTTTTTATTCCAATAGACATTGCTCTTTTTCCAGAATTGATATGATTTGGATGTCAGAAGAATTGTCAATGAAAACACAAAAAATAGAAATCCTGCCTAGATGTAACTCGGATCACAACCCTGTTTTGTGGACCTCTACTGAAAGGAATAAATCCTTTCTTTGGAGAATAAATGAAGATTTGTTGGATAAAAAAGGTGTTATGGAAATGTTAAAAGAAGAAACAAAACAATATTTCCAACAAAATCTGAATAAAGAGACTTCAATACAGGTAGTGTGGGACGCTTACAAAGCTGTGATGAGAGGGATTCTCATCTCACAAAATGTGAAGCAAAAGAAGGAAAAACTTCAAAGGCAAGTGGAAGTATTGGAACAAATAGCCCAAAAAGAAAAAGAACTGAAGAAGAAACCGGGGAAAAAGAAGATTATTAGAGAACTACAGTTGCTGAAAGAACAGCTGAATGATTTTTTGAACCAAGAGCTTTATTGGAATTTAAAGAAGTTACAACAGAAATCTTTTGAAGGGGCGAATAAACCGGGGAAATATCTAGCTTGGCAACTCAAAGCAAGAAAAGAAAGAAGAATGATAACCAAAATTATAGAAGAAGGAAAAGAATTCGTTGACCCTAATGGTATAAAGAGAAGTTTCTTCAAGTATTATGCTAAATTGTTTCAAGCAAATAGAATTGATCTTGAGAAGATTGAAAGATATTTAGAAGAGATTCCACTATCCAAAATAAGCAAAGAGTTTAAAGATTTACTAAATGGGCCAATCCAAACAGAGGAAGTGAGGAAGGCAATTGAAGAAGCGAAGTTGGGGAAGGCGCCAGGGCCGGACGGATTTACCGCGAAGTTTTATAAAAAAATGAAAGAGGAACTTGTCCCGGCCCTGGAAGCTTTATCCAACGACATACGGATGTGCAAGAAAGTGCCAGACTCATGGAAAGAGGCAATCATTTCATTGATACCAAAGGAAGGCCAAGAACTAACGAATGTAAAGAACTACAGGCCAATTTCTCTCCTAAATAATGACTATAAGATCTTTGCAAAAATTATTGCAGAAAGAGTGAAAAACTACTTACAAACAGTGATTTCAGAAGATCAAGCGGGCTTTCTGCCAAAAAGACAAATTCGAGATAATGTAAGAATAGTAATGGACGCAGTGGAATACTATGAAAAGCACCCTGAAAAAGAGGTAACTTTTTTGTTTGTGGATGCGGAAAAAGCATTTGACAATCTTAATTGGAAGTTTATGTTACAGATGATGGAAAAAATTGATACGGGACAACAGTTCAGAAATTGTATTGAAGCTATCTATTCGGAACAAAGAGCTACACTGAATGTAAATAAAGAATTGACCGATAGCTTCAAGGTACAGAAAGGTACTCGGCAGGGTTGTCCCTTGTCACCGCTATTGTTCATTTGGGTGTTGGAGGTACTTTTACAAAAAATACAACAAGATCAAGAGATTAAGGGTTTGACACATAAAGGTTTTAAATATAAATACCGTGCTTTTGCAGATGACGTAATGTTTATTGTGGAAAACCCGACGGAAGAGTTACCGTTACTATTTCAAAAAATAAAAGATTTTGGAGAATTGGCAGGATTTTATGTAAACAAGAATAAAACGAAGCTTATTTGCAAAAATATGACGAAACAAAAACAAGTGGAACTACAAAATTTGGTACAATGTGAAGTGGTAAAGAAGACGAAATACTTAGGCATTGAGTTAACTGCAAAGAATATAGACTTATATAAGAACAATTATGAAAAACTATGGGCTAAGTTAACCCAAGACTTTAAGAAATGGGACAAAATGAACTTGTCACTGATGGGAAGAATTTCAGTTATAAAAATGAATGTCCTACCACGTTTGATGTTCCTGTTCCAAACAATACCAATACTTAGTAAGACAGATTTGCTGCAAAGGTGGCAACAAGAACTATCAAAGTTTGTTTGGGCAGGCAAGAAACCGAGAATTAAGATGAAAATACTTTGTGATGCCAAGGACAGAGGTGGACTACAGCTACCAAATCTCAGATTATATTATGAAGCGGTTTGTATGACCTGGTTGAAGCAATGGGTGAAATTAGAAAATGATAAGCTATTGGGGTTAGAAGGTCATGATTGTAGATTTGGTTGGCATGCATATTTATGGTATGACAAAACAAAAATGGATAGCTTTTTTAAGCATCATGTGGTAAGAAAAGCATTATTTGTGGTATGGATGAGATATAAAAAATATTTTGGTGATGTAAGGCCACTTTGGATTGTACCAGTGGAAGTGTTAACATCTTACTCAAGACGTAGAGACAAAGATTGGTTGCTGTATAAAGACATAATAAAAAAAGAGGGAACAGAATGGGTAATGAAAAAGCAGAATGAAATTGAATATGAATATGAATGGTTGAAATACATGCAGATCTCTGACCTTTTTAGGTCAGACAAAAGAAATTATGGTTTTAGAGAGGAAAAAAATGAAATGGAAAAGGTATGGGAGAGTGGAGGGGGAAAAGATATCTCTAAAATGTATAAAGTGTTGTTAAAATGGTATACAGAAGATGAGACTGTGAAAGAGCAAATGTTAAAATGGGCAATAAATATGAACAAGGAAATTGACATAGAAACCTGGGAATATTTGTGGAAAAATGCTATTAAGATATCACCCTGTACCAATGTTAGAGAGAATTGTTACAAAATGATGTATAGGTGGTATATGACCCCAAAGAAAATTGCAAATATGAACCAGAATATGTCAAATAAATGTTGGAAATGTAAAAAACATGAGGGCTCATTTTACCATATGTGGTGGACTTGTGAAAAAGCTACACTCTTTTGGACAAAAGTCCACAAAGAAATGCAAAAAATACTTAAGTGCTCTTTCAAGAAAGCGCCTGAAATTCTGCTTTTGGGACTAAAAATGGAAGAAGTTAACTCGACTAAAAGGACTTTATTCTGGTACCTTATTACAACAGCGAGGATGATTTATGCACAATTTTGGAAGACTGAGAAAGTACCAGAAATCGAAGACTGGATACAAAAAGTTCTGTTCATGGCAGAAATGGATAAATGGTAAATAAAAAGTAATACTGAAAACCAGAAGTTATTTGACAATACCATCATACAACAGACATCCACCACTTTCCCCTATTATATGCTTGTAAATTATACGAAACATGCACTCAAATATGCAAGGGAAACTGAACTCAGTAACACTGTAAGCTAGTATGAAGTGTCTGGAATACTGCAGTGAAAGAATCAAGAGAATATCTTGTTGGGTACACGAGAAACTGCAAGTTAAAACACTTGTGACAGTAGCTGAAAACTGCAGAGCTCAGGGAATATTATGCCTGCCTTTGATGACGTCACGATGTAGTGGAAGGGCCTTCTATATAGGGGGTAGTGACAGTGCTTAAAGTTTGCAGGACTTTCCCCCCCCCTACTTTTTTCTCTACTAGATTCTCAATTGTTGGCTGTAGCACAGTGGTAACCTTTTTTGCCTTGTAATCATGGACTCCAGGGTTCTAGCCCTGCTGTCCTCTTTCCTTCCTCTAAAGAAAACTAAACAGTGGTGGCCCTCAATTTTTATTTTTAATTCTTAGAATTTATTGTTCTTAGAATTATTGTCTCTTTTAATTAATGAACTGTCCTAACTGGACTGTGATTTTTCTCCAGTGCCACATTTAAAAACAAAACAAAACTTGGTAGACTGTTAGGCCTTCTAGTTTAACTGTGGCTAGTGAAGTAGGTATGGACATTTACAAATAAATCAGAGGTTTAATTCTTACTTTTGCCATTGTAACCAGTGTTTCCTCTAAGATGAGTTAGTGTGAGCTAGCTCACCGATTTTTAGCCTCTGGCTCACACATTGTTGTCTTAGCTCAGGGAGGATGGCTCCAGAGCAAATTAATTCATGCCGTAGCCAAATAGCTCGCTCACAACTTTAATGCCAGTAGCTCACAAAGTAGAATTTTTGCTCACAAGACTCCACAGCTTATACTTTTTTCAGTCTTTATGCCAAAATTGATGCATATATTTTATAATCCACATTTAACAATGATATTGGCCTATAATTTTTCATTTCTTTTTAATCGGTGTTTTGTTTATGTATTAATGATATTATAGCTTCTTTCCATGTTTCTGGAATAGTTCCTTGCTCTTTTGCCAAATTACATTTGTCCTTAAAAATTAAAGCTAACTGTTCTTCAAAAATCCTGTAAAATTCTATTGGCAGACCATCCGGTCCTGGGGCTATCCCTCTATTCTGTCTTTTAATCGCCTCTACTACTTCCATCATCGAAATTTGTTGGTTTAATACTTTTCTTTGTTCTTCTGTAAATCTTTGTAACTTATGCTTCTGTAAATAGCTTTGTATTTTCTCTATATCCACTATGGTCTTGCCATAAAGAGCTCTATAGTATTCTTCCATAGCTCCTTTAATTTCTTCGTTTGTACAAATCTCCTTCCCTTCTCTCCTCAGGACCTTAATAAAAGTTCTCTCCTTCTGTTGACGTAGCCTGTATGCCAACCATCTTGTTGGTTTATTTGCATTTTCAAAAAAGTTTTGTTTGGCAAAGAAAAGTTTCTTTGCCACTTCTTTCTTAAGTAAACAATTCATTTGATGTTGCAACATTATTAATCTTCTTTTCTCTCCCTCCTTATTTGCTTTTGTCATCATCATTATGCTTTCTTGACCTTTATCCGTTCTTTCAGATTCTCATATTTTTG
>NW_015165857.1:160061-161538 GCF_001447785.1 Gekko japonicus | reverse complement strand
AAAATTTTTATATTAGAAGATCGAGACTAATAACACCATTAGAGGCCTTTACGCTGCCGAATGTTTATACAGGAGAAGAAATATTGAGGTATCAGGACATTTTGGACAGTAAGGACAATCTCAAGCTACCAGAACACTTGTCCTGGTGGCATAAAGCACAGCTGGAATCAACATATTTGAATGGGATTTAATTGTAAAATAACTGAACTGGAAAATGTTATGTTAACAGCAGATAGTAAAATGATAAAGAAAATATATAAAATTTTGTTGGATGATACAATGGTAGATGAAATTGTGAAGAATAATATGATTGCATGGGCTCAGAATTTAGGGCATACTATAAATCTTGAAGATTGGGGGCACATTTGGGAGAAAAATATTAAAATGACTAATGCTATAACATATAAAGAGAGTATGTATAAGATGTTTTATAGATGGTATATAATACCTGATAGACTGGCTAAGCAAAATATTAACTGTTCTGATAAATGTTGGAAATGTAAGAGTAAAAGGGGCACATTTTATCATATGTGGTGGCTATGCGATGTTACAAAAAAGTTTTGGAAATGGGTCCATAGTTTGATGGAGAAGATACTAAGAGCAAAGATTCCATTTACTCCAGAGGTCTTGCTGTTGAATATATTTCCAAATGATTATGAAAAAGAGAATAGGTATTTGACTGTTTATATGACGACAGCTGCAAGAATTTTGTATGCCAAATATTGGAAAACTATGGTGATACCAACGAAACAGGAGTTTGTGAATAAGCTTTTTGAAACAGCAGAAAATGATAAACTGACTTTAGAAATGAGATTAAGCAAAGAGTGGACATTTCAAAAAACATGGAAAAAGTTTTATGATTGGTATAATGTATATAATAGTAGGCAATTATAGCACAATGGACTTGAGAACACAGAAGACAGAAGAATGGAAAGTGATAGAGCGTTTCTATTAATTAAGTAATTGGATATAAGCATATAATGTAACTGTACTCTTGGTATATATGTTATGTGTAGTAGAGTGTTTGTAGTGTGTAGATTTGTTTGTTGTAGATTATAAAAGAAAAATTAATAAAAGTGTACCTATGGGTACTTTAAAAAAGACTCCACAGCTTAGAGGGAACATTGGTTGTAACTATCCTGATCCTGTGAAGATTTGGTAGAAATGGCTTTCAGTCCAAAAAACAGTTCAGAACACAAGACCATTAGAATATCCCTGGTTGATCTGCATATTCCAGTGGTCAAATCCATGCTTTTTGGAAGCTTGCAAGCTTGTTATGGGCAACATTCTTCCGATGCTATTGCCCCACCTTCACCCCCAGCAGAGGTACACTGCCTCTGCCATGAAGGTTCCCCGGACAGGCTCTTTTTGTAGCAGGAGCTCCTTTGCATATTAGGCCACACACCCCTGATGTAGCCAATCCTCCAAGAGCTTACAGTAGCCCCAGTAAGAAGAGCTCTGTAAGCTCTTGGAGGAT
>NW_015165857.1:153919-159711 GCF_001447785.1 Gekko japonicus | reverse complement strand
ATGTTGCCCCACCCCCAGCAGAGGTACACTGCCTCTGCGGCCCAGACCAGCACTCCCTGTAAACAGTGGAGTCCTGTGAGCGCTTTTCCTGTCATGGTAAATCCAGGCAAAGGTGTTTCCTAATTCCTTTTGAAGAAGTTTGTTCTTTGACAATAACATGCTCCCCTTGTGCTATCCTCCATTTTATCCAATGGAGCTCTGTTGACGCTAGTACCAACCCTTTGTAAAAACACATTCAAAGCTTTATGACTCCTGGAATGTATGGTCATTAGACGTGACTCCATTGGACCAAAAGACAAACATTTTAGCATAAGAGGGGCTGTAACTGGACCCCGACTGTCTGGCCCTGTGAGAGAGATCAGGTGAGGCTGGATGGGGGTGATGGTAGTGGAGGCCCCTAGAGATCTATTGTTGCTTTGTATGGAAGTGCACAGGCCAATGTGACAAAATGGTCTGTACAATGTACCTCTGAAGCCACTCCAATGAATTCTGAGAATACTCAGATTGCATTTATTTTTGCATTAAAACCGGGGTCCAATCAGAACCATACCAATTCCCTGCGAGGGAAGGACTTTCATTGGACATTATCCGCACAACCTCCTTGGGGCCTGGAACCACCAATAGGTGCTGCGCCCCCAAACCGTAGTGCTCTTGGGGGAACATATGGGGAAAGGCGGTCCCTTAGGTATGCTGGACCCTGGCCATCAAGGGCTTTATAGGTAAGAACCAGCACTTTGAAGCAAATCCGGTACGCTATAGGCAGCCAGTGCAGCGCTTTCAGCACAGGCTGGATGTGGTCCCGTCTAGTGAGACCCATCAACTGCATGGCCGCCACATTCTGCACCAGCTGCAGCTTCCGGATTTGTGACAAAGGCAGCCCCATGTAGAGAGCATTACAGTAGTCCAACCTTGAGGTGACCGTCGCATGGATCACTGTGGCCAAGTCTTCGCAGTCAAGGAAAGGAACCAACTGCCACGCCAGCCGAAGATGGTAAAAGGCTGACTTGGCAGGAGCACTCCCAAACTCCTAACCCTTGACACCGGCACCAACAGCGCCCCATCGAAGGCCGGGAGAGGGAGCCCCAACCCCGAACTGACCCAGCTTAGGCCCAGGACCTCCGTCTTCACTGGGTTTAACTTCAGCCAACTCAGTCTGAGCCAACCAGCCACAGCTTGTAATGCCCTGGATTTGGGGGTAGAACCTGGGGTAGGGGGGTGTCAGGAAGGAAGGGACCTCAGAGGGGTATAATGTCATACAGCCCACTTGCCAAGGTAGCCCTTTTTCTCCAGGGGAACTGATCTCTGTCAGCTGCAGACAAGTTGTAATTCTGGGAAAACTCCAGCCACCACCTGGAGGTTGGCAACCCTAACTCCTTGACACTCTTCCTCCATAAAACAAATGCATGTTGACTGAGACAGTGGGATACCCACATGCTAGGTTTTTAAGTGCATCTGAAGCGGCTGCAGTCCACCCAAACTGGAATAAAATCTTGCAAAGTCTTTGGCCGAATCTGCATCTGCATTTTTAAATCAGTTTCGTGCTGCTGTGACGCCATCATTCTCTATGCTTGTTTGAACGTTTTTTGGAGAAGATTCTTTTAAAGCAATGCAAAGGTGCAATGACAGTGGAGCCGCCCTGAAAGGACAATAAACATATGTGGGCGTGTGAAAGTATGCTAGCACTGTTGAGGTGTGAAAACGACACCAAATGTAGACAGCTTTTTTGAAGACGGAGTCAGAAGGCTGGGAGACCGGTGGGAAAGACAAATGCCGATTTTGCCTTTAAAATGTTCCCGGGTGCCGTGTTTCTTGTTTCTGCAGCACGTGAACCCTTGGCCTCAGCCCCGGTTTGTTTCCTCCCCTCTCCTGCCCCCCTGTGAATCCCAATCCCCAGGTTCATGGAGTTTGGTCCACCTCTAGGGGCTCTGGGGCAAGTGATGCTCTGTCTTCTTGGTGCTTGGGGGGGGGGTCAACAGTGGGAGGGCTTCTAATGTCCTGGCCCCACTGCTGGACCTCCTGATGGCACTGGTATTTCTGGCCACTGTGTGACACAGAGTGTTGGACTGGATGGGCCTTTGGCCTGATCCAACATTGGCGTCTCTTATGTTCTTATGTTCTTTGTTTCCACCGAGCACCTGACCGCACGCCCAATGAAGTGTGCTGAAATGATACCAGGAGGGTGGCCGAGATTTTCCTTAATTGCTCTCTTTCATGAATGCAGAGAGGCTGGAAAGTGGAGCACCTTGTACGAGGTCTCTACAGAAGATGGCCAGCTCTTAAAGAAACACCTCAATCAACTTAGGAGGCAACAACTTCCGGAGGCAGGAGAGCCACCCCCGTTGGCCACGGGACCTGGGGCATACACCCCAGAGGTAAGAGTCCAGCCCGAAACCACGAGCGATGGAGAGGTACCTCCGAGAGAACCACTGCCAGCCCCAACAGAGCCAGAGGCACTTCAGTCGTCACCACAAAACCTCCAGCCACAGAGTTTCAGCCAGTCAAACGGAGGCTGTCACCAGTGAACCAGTGCCAGCCCCTAGGCATTCCCTCAGAGAGCACCGACCCCACCTATCTACAGGACTATGTCACGTAGGGTGGGTCAAGACTATGGGGGGAGGGGTGTTATGCACACGGACCGCCACCAGGAGTCCGCAGCTAAAGTAAGGCGCTTCGCTCCTCTAAACAATAGAAGCTTAGGATCCTAGTTCCCCCAGCATTAACCAATAGCAACTTTGGTGGGAAATTCAAATCGTCCAGTGGGACTGTGGGTGTGCCGGGTATGTGCCGGGTATATAGTTGGCCTTGCAGGGCCATTTTGCAGTTCTTGTGTGAAGTACAATAAACGCTTCTGAACGCATGTCGTTGTCCGAGTCCTCCATGCGGTGAACCCAGTACTTTACAGTCGGAGAAGAAATCTGCACTCTCCCCACACTCATGAAGACGGCATGAAGGGAGTCTGGGCTTGCCTGGCTTCTTTGTGCTCCTATACACAGTAGGCTCACTTGCATGTTGTTAACATGTTAGGATATTAGTATAGTTAGTATATTAGATGCGTGTTAGTGTGAATGTGGTATATGGAAGAAAACCCTTCTCCATCCACACTGTCATCATTACAGTGGAGGACGTGCGGACTGAGGTTCTACTACTACCTTAAATGAATGTCCCCCGCCCTGCTCTGAGCAGCAACCCAATGCAACAGCTTAAAGCACCTCTCCAGGCATTGAAGTACTGCTGCAAAGTGGGGCGGAGTGAGGCGGAGCACAATACAAATCACCGGGGGAACTGGCAGACTCAAGCAGTCAAAGTAATAGCAAGTGTTCCTCTCACAGTAGAAAACACACTGCGCAATACACTCTGCTCAGGAAGGGGAAGTCAGGGGCCAAAGAAAGCAAAGCTGGCCATATCGACACAGGTCCAGAGCTTCCAGGCACCAGTTAATCCAAAGGGGAAAGGGAAGGGGTGGAGAGACATGTTTTGTGGGTCCAGAACACACCCAGGTGAAGGACCACACAACAGGATATGTGGCAAGGTATGGCATGAGCAGGCTTGAAGACAAGTGCAGTCCCAATTATAGGACAAGTGGCTTGATTCTGGCCAGGCTTGGAAAGGAGGAGATCAGCGGGTTGGTTGATCAGTTGAGTTAATGGATGAGACTGGAGTTTGGGTGGGAGGGTGGAACCCTGCCAGACAGGTCAGATTGAGACAACGTAATGGGCCAAAGGTCCCAAATGAGTTTTCAGATGGAACACCATTTGGACATGACTCTCCCAGATGCTAGCCCACCACTCTAACCACTCGAACACACTGCCCTTTTGAGTCCAGCTCTATCAAATCAGGCCTTGGCAGAGAAGGCATAGGGAATGGGCCTTTATCAGCAGCATTTAAAAACCTGAAGGGTGGTACAATTGGGAGGAGGCCCCTTTTGACCCATGAGACACAGCGGAAACCCAGACACATTTATTTATTAAAATGTAGTTTATTCTTCAATAGAATGACTTGGGTACATCAAAGCAGGTACAATTGGTTGGAAGAAGGGAGGGTGGGCATACATGAGACCAACAAGGAGAAATTGCCCACAAAGAGACAGGGCTTAGAAGTGTAGCTTTATCACAGATAGTGAACACAGTAGCAGCCAGCCGTCACTGATCATTCCAAAGGCTACCATGGAACCGGGAAGAGAGGCAAACTGCTCTTGGAGACTCTGAGACTCTGTCACACTATGCCTCACCAGGGAGTGGGAAGCTGCCTTTAGTCAAACTAGTGAGCATCCAAAGTCTTTGAAAAAGTACAGTTCTATCAAATCAGGCCTTCAGGCAAATTGGTGACCGAAAGAGCAGGCACCTCTGTTGTGTGAACCCCTTGGCAGAGAAGGCACAGGGAACGGGGCTTTACCAGCAGCAGTTAAAAACCCAAGGCTGGTACAATTCGGAGGAGGCCCGTTTTGACCCAGGAGGACATAGCAGAAACCCAGACACACTTATTAAAATGTAGCTTATTCTTCAATAGAATGACTTGGGTACACCAAAACAGGCACAATTGCGAGGAGGCCCCTTTTGACCCATGAGGACATAGCGGAAACCCAGACATATTTATTTATTTATTTATTTATTAAAATGTAGTTTATTCTTCAATAGAATGACTTGGAAATCTTTTCGGTGAGTGGCCTCAGCACAGGAGCCCTGGCGATGAATCCCAACGGTGCGACAGAACTGACTTGCTGCTTCAGCCGTGGCTCTGCACGTCTGCTCTGATCCTTGAGGATCTGTATGACGTTCAGCCCCAAACAATTCAAGGCATCCTGTCCTCACAGGGTCCTGACATGTCCTTTCTCTCCTCAATAGGAGGAACCTCGAAGGTGTGGCAGAACTGACTTACTGTTTCAACCATGACTCTGCCCGTCGGCTCTGACCCTCAGGGATCTGTACCATGTTCAGCTCCAAATAGCCGAAGACATCATATCCTCACAGGGTCTTGACATGTCAGAAGATATGGGGTATACCTCTTTTTTCATCATCAACTTTGATGAGTGCTCTCACCGGAAGTCCCGCCTCCCTGAGAGGGCCGTGCTGGTGGGGGAGTGCTCCCACCAGAAGTCCCGCCTCCCTGAGAGGGGTGTGCTGGTAGGGGCGGGGCTGTGGGCTGGCGTGTGGAGCACATGGTTGATTCTGCGAGGTGGGGGAGGGAAAATGGAGTCCCTGGGTGCTTTTGACTGTTTTGGGGTGCTTTGAACGTGTTTTGGGGGTGTCTGGGACCTGTGAAAGGTGCTTTTGACCCCTTGGGTGGCAAAGGATGGTCTTTTTGTGGCTGGGGTTTTTCTGAAAACTGTGAAAGGTGCTTTTTACTGTGAACGAGTGCTGTATGCAGCAAGTGTCTTAGATTTGTGCCATGCTTGTGCTAACATTGGTTACTGTAGACTGCCTGCTCCAGAGAGAGCCTCCCACCCAGAAACCAAAAAAATAGCACAGACAGCCCCCCTGAGACAGAGACCTGTAGACCTCTGGAACCCCCAAAGCCTAAGTGAAGACTGCCCCAGACCCCCAGAGATAGATCCTGGGGACCCACCACCCCATCCTTGCATACCCCCACCTTCCCCTGTACCCCAGAGTGATCACAGGGACAGGCGAGAGGCTGCAAGCCAAAGACTCTCTGCCGTTTAGAAAACGCAGGCTGTTCTGGCCACAGTGCCGAGAGGCTACAAAGTTTTAACAGAGCGCGCGCACACACACACACACACACACACACACACACACAGGGAAAAGGGTTTAAAAGTTCTATGTACAGACTCTGTAAAT
>NW_015165857.1:140851-153639 GCF_001447785.1 Gekko japonicus | reverse complement strand
CCACCCCCTCCTTCTCCTTCCTCCCTCCCTGCGGGCTGTCACTCAGCCCCACACAGCTCCGTGAGACAGGCCCCTCCCTCCCTGCGGAGCTGCCACTCACCCCCCACTCCCCCACCTCCCTGCAGACGTCACGCCACCCTCCTCTCCTTCACCCTCCTCCTTCCCCCCCCTCACACTCAGCTCCTTTCCAAGAGGAGGAGGGAGGCTGTTGTAAAAAGATAAGAAGTCCCCCATCACCGTTTAAACTAGCCAGCCGCTCCTGTACATGAAACAGGGCAGACTGCGCCTGACCAAGAAAGCTCGACGAATGGTCAAAAAAATGTGTTTTTGGACTCAAACAGGCGCCAGACTTGCATCTTGGATTCAAACTGAATTAACGAGGGACCCCTTGAGCACTGTGTGATCAACACAGACCGTTGTGTTGTTTTGTGAAAAGTTTAAAAATGTTTGCAGAATGAAGGGTGGACCATGCATGCATGCTGCAGGGTTCTCCCTCAAAGCATGCTGCACCTGCAGCTGCAGAGTGAAACTGCCCAACATGCAAAGCCAGGCAGGGGGGATCTGGCTGTTGCCAGTGCCCCTTCTCTGGCCATTTTCACACTTGCCTAGTTATTTTCCTCCCCACTGAAGAGAGAAAAAAGAGCAGACTCTGCTGAAATGAAGTAAAATTATTACAGCTTCATAGGTAGGGGAACGGGGCTGTCTTTAAAATGCCACGGATGGCCTGCAGGAAATAAATATTGTGGACTTAAAAAAAGTCTTTGCAGAATGATGGGGTGGGACTGTTTTCTCTCTTTCAACGCCAACCCTGCAAGGTGGGACAATGGAAGTTCCACACCATGTCTGCATGCAATGTAAAAAAATGAATTGAAAGCCCCAAATGTCTGTACAGGAAAAACCGGGGGTCTGTTTTTAAACCATTCAGACTTTTTAAATAACTGTTGACTGCCTCTGCCAGTGGAAGCTTTGTCAAAAAAAAAAAATGTGTTTTACGGGGTAGGAGAAGGTGAAATTCTGTATTTTTGAGTCAAATAGAACCCTATTGTGGAAGGTTTAATGAAGTCTTTCCTAGAAGCAGGTGTTTAAGACCCACCTGCTAGCTGGTAGGTTTCCCCCTCAAATCATGCAACACACACAACAAATCCACCACACGCCAAGAACATGAAAATTCACGTCTTTACATAGATTCACTAATACCTACGGCTGCCAAACGTGGTGGTGTGATGTAAGTCTAAACAAAGGATAAGACAAGAATTATGTTTCAGGGACAGCATTTGTACATGGAACAAGAAATTCCTATCTGATTGCAAATATGCAAGACATATTCAAATTATAAAGAGCTGCCAGATGAGGGGTTAGATCAACGGCAGGCTTTCAAGTCTCACTATTGTGGAATTTAAGAAGTCTTTGCAGAACGTGGCAAGGGGTTGGACCTTGCCCAGTCTGGCTTTTTTGCTCTCAACGCCAACCAGTCAAGGTAGGACAAGCTGAAATTCTGTATGAACTGTATGAATCAATATTGTGGGAAAGTCTTTGCAGAAACGTTATTAAGCAGTTTCTAAACCCCATGGCAGGGTTGGGCTGTATTTGCAGGACGCTGATAAGAAAGGGGTGGGGTGTGCTGTCTCTGGAGGCTTTTTGTTCTTTCAACGCCAACCCCTGCGAGGTAGTGAATGGGTTGCTGGGCCTTGGGAAGACTATAGGACATGTCCACCTTGGGGGCCGCGCCTATTGGCCACCGCAACAGCCCTTCTTTTCCACAGCCACCTTATTCTGAAGGTGTCTGGAGCTGGATGTTCCAATATCTGGGCCCCAAAAAATATTAAATGCTCATTTGGGCATACCAGGCCTTTTAGTAAGTTTGATGTCAAAGGCAATCCCACTGAAGCACTGTCCCTATGGGGAACACTCATTGCACTTAGGTGATCAACTCTTGCCCCACAATCAAAATGCAAATACGGCTTGGTGAGGATGTTGATGTTTTCTAATTGTTATTTAGGGAGCTTGAAGTTAAGGTTAGTAAGAAGCCTGCTGATCGTATGTGGGACAGCTGGTTGTTTGGCATCTTAATTTTGCCTGCAGGTTTTATAGCTCCGAAGAGGGCCTTCTGACATAGAATTGCAATGCTACCAAAGGTGTTAGGTGTGCTCATCATATAAGATTAGGGCCATAGGCCCTATTAAAGCAGATGCTCATGTTTGGCCGGACCTCCTTCACGGCTTTGAGGGTCTATCCTTTTGGAGAACACATTGGTTGTCTGGGCATGATTTTCAGGTGCATTCGGATGCTGCACGGGCCCATGGCTTTGGAATCTATTTCCAGGGCCATTGGTTCACTCAGCATCGGCCTGCAGGTTGGGAGTGTGAGGGTGTCCTTGAGGACTTTACCTAAAGTACAAAAGGGGACGAGCCAAGTGTGTCCTCTGTCCCCGTTACTATTTATAGGGATACTCGAAGTACTGTTGAGACACATTAGGGAAGATAGAGAAATCAAAGGTCTAACTAATAGGGGGTTTTCTTACAAGTTTAGAGCCTTTGCAGATGATGTTATGTTTATGGTTGAAGACCCTATACGGCATTTACCATTGCTAATGCAGAAAATAAAAGAGTTTGGAGACTTAGCAGGTTTTTATATCAATAAAGACAAGTCCAAGGTGATGTGTAAGAACATGACAGGAAAAAAACAAGAGGAGCTACAGAGCTTGGTGCAATGCGAAGTTGTAAAAAAGACTAAGTATTTAGGCATCGAGTTGACAATGAAGAATATAGACCTGTATAAGAACAATTATGACAAACTACGACCTAAAATACAACACGACATTAAGAAATGGGAGACATTGAATTTGTCACTGATGGGGAGAATTGCAGTGGTGAAAATGAATATTTTACCACGGTTGATGTTTTTATTCCAGACAATCCCAATAGTAAGAGACTCAAAGGTTTTTAATATGTGGCAAATAGAAATTTCAAAGTTTGTTTGGGCAGGGAAGAAACCACGAATTAAAATGAAGATTCTATGTGATGCGAAAGAGAGAGGGGATTCCTGTTGCCAAGCTTTAGACGTTACCACGATGCGGTATGTTTAACCTGGTTGCAACAAAGGACTACGTTAGACAATAAGAAATTGTTGGCACTAGAAGGACATGATTGTAAATTTGGTTGGCATGCCTATTTATGGTATGAGAAAGTGAAAATGGATGGTTTTTAAACATCATTACATTAGAAGAACTTTATTTGATACATGGACTAAGTATAGAAGGTACTTCTCGGACGAGAGGCCTCTTTGGATAGTACCGGCAGAAGTTATAAAACCTTTTTCGACATATAAAGGGGAAGACTGGGGTACAATACAGAGACATGTTAAAACAAGTGGGAAAAACATTTGAAATGAAAATGGAAGAAGATTTAGCTTTTAAACATGGTTGGTTGCAATACAGACAGATTAATGACTTGTTTAAAAAAGATAAAAAAGCTTTTGGGTTTAGGAAAAAATACAACGATATTGAGAATGTATGGTTTGAGGGAGGTAAAAAACTTATTTCAGAAATGTATAAGGTATTGTTAAAATGGTACACAGAAGACGTGATAGTTAAAGAGCAGATGATAAAATGGGCAGTTAATATGAATAAAGAAATATTGATGTCATCTTGGGAATATTTATGGGAAAACGCAATGAAAATTTCAAAGTGTAATAACTTAAAGGAGAACTGTTATAAGATGATGTGTAGATGGTATATGACACCAAAAAAAGACTGCTATTATGAATAGTGATATGTCAAACAAATGCCGGAAATGTAAAAAGGTAGAGGGATCGTTTTATCATATGTGGCGGACTTGCGAAAAAAGCAAAAAAGTTTTGGAATGAGATACATGCAGAAATGGAAAAATTGTGAAATGTAAATTTAAGAAGGAACCGGAAATAATACTTTGGGACTTAAAACGGAAGAGATCAATGTGGCAAAAAGGACATTGATGTGGTATATGATCACAACTGCCAGAATGACTTATGCTCAATGTTGGAAGCTGGATAAGGTTCCTGAAGCGGTGGATTGGATCAAGAAATTACTTTTTATGGTTGAAATGGACAAAATGACAAGGAAACTTAATAATTTTAGAAGCAGAAGAATTTTTTGCAGACTGGAAAGATTTTAAAGACTATTTGGAAAAGTATTGGGATGTAAGGGACAGTTTACTTTGCTTTGATAATTACTGCACGTTAATGAATATTAAAAATATAGATGAAGATATAAGGATAAAAATGAAGGGATAAATTACCTATGGATATGTATACAGAAATAGAAGGGATGAAGAACATTTAAGAACTGAGCAGGAGGTTGGAGCACTGTGGGAACCCATACAGGGGGAAAGGGAGGAGGGTAGGATGTAAAATTGTATACGTTTTTTGATTAATGTTTGACTTTGTTTATTATATTCTAATAAAATGTTTTCAAAAATAAAAATAAAGGTTTAGACATTGGATTGTAATACCTTTCCCAGAACTATTTCTTTTGCTAGACCCCTTTTGCTAGCTTTTCTTACATCTTTGTCATTTTTAAAAGGGACACAAAACAGCTGTAACAATATGTGGCGGAGTACAAAACACAGTTCAGAGTTATATTTTTACGGCTTTCTGAGACTTTGAATAGGCACCCCGGCTTCTCAAACATGCCTGGACACGCTACCACTAAAAACCTGCACCCATATATTTATCAGAGCTGCAGTAATAACGATAACTTTAAAAAATAACTTTAAAAAACACCACGCATAACCACAGTCCTAAAGCATGAAAACACTTTCACAAAAGTTTATGAAAGTTTACGAATTATGAAAATAATCCATTCCACAACAATTTTAAGAATCAGCGCATGTTGCAGCTAAAATTATTTTCCCTAGATACAGACGCCGACAAGCTCATAGTTATATTTTAAGTTTATCATTTTCAATTGTACTACAGATGTGTAAAAATATTACAGAAGGATGCACGCTAAGAAAATTATACAAGTTTTGACAGAAAATTAAGGAACTTTAATAGTTATAAGACCGGGACTGAACTAATTATACATGTGCCAGCGAACACACACACACGCGCGGAAACCTGAAAGAGCATGAAGAAAAGGCTGAGAGGTTCAGCGTTGACCATTTGGTAAAGATTTAAGTGTTGAAGTCATTGTGGGCCATGAAAACAGAGACAAGGAGTAGAAAGGTGATGAACTATTACAGGAAGCCAAGAAAGGATTTGGAAAGAGCAGCCAATTTTTGGCTGTTGTAACTTTTGCAGTTGTTAATAATACAACAATCAGCTTTTTTCTTATGACGGGTGGACTCAAAATTATTTTCAGTATCTTGGTATACTTCTGGATCTTTCGGACCTTGTTAAAGTTAACTTTTCAAATATTCATAAGAAAGTTGCCACTCAATTATCTAATTGGAACTCTGGAATATTTACAGGCCCACCATGTATGCCAATAACCAGGCCGTTCCCCAACACCTTTTCCAACATAACGGTGAAACTTGTGGGACTATATGCGAGATTTTTGCCTGTTTCAAATATCGCTTCAACAACAGTTTATTAGATGCACCTTGAATTTCTAAGGATTTTGAGATCACCGTATATTCTCCCATTGTTCGTCACTAATTATTTGTTGGAGACCTGAATGCCACGCAGATTGATAACTCATTGTTTTCATATCGGATCTTTCAAGAAATATTTGGTAAATCTTGGAGATTAAACCTCTTTTCTCATAGCTTTTAAATAGTATTCGTTCAAAGTATGTAATGGGAAGTGAGCTTGACTGCTTAAATCCTGTGAATTCTATTAAAAGCCTTAATTGTAAGTATTCAAACCAATGAATTTTAATATTGTGTTGTCTTTCTAGTTCAGTTTTCGTGAGAATCTTATTCTCTTGAATTACAGCAATTATTCTAGTAATGCAGACCAATCTTCAGGTAAGGCACGTATTATGTTATTTCGCAGGTTTAAACCAACGGCGGCTTAGGAAACCTACAGGCAAAATTAAGATGCCTGACAACCAGCTGTCCCACATATGATCAGCAGGCTTCTTACTAACCTTCTCTTTTTTCTTTACCTTCTTCCTTAACTTCAAGCTCCCTAAATAACAATTAGAAACCCCCTCCCCAAGCCATATTTGCATTTTGATTGTGGGGCAATGAGTGTTCCCCCGTAGGGATAGTGCTTCAGTGGGATTGCCTGGTGCCCTATCTTTGACATCAAACTTACTAAAAGGCCTGGTATGCCCAAATGAGCATTTTTGGGGGGCCCAGATATTGGAACATCCAGCTCCAGACACCTTCAAGAATAAGATGGCTGTGGAAAAGAAGGGCTGTTGCGGTGGCCAATAGGAGCGGCCCCCAAGGTGGACATGTCCCATAGTCTTCCCAAGACCCAGCAACCCATTCACTACCCTGCAGGGGTTGGCGTTGAAAGAACAAAAAGCCTCCAGAGACAGCACACCCCACCCCTTTCTTATCAGAGTTCTGCAGATACAGCCCAACCCTGCCATGGTTTTAGAAACTGCTTAATAACTTTTCTGCAAAGACTTTCCCACAATATTGATTCATAGTTTGACTCCAAAATTCAGAATTTCAGCTTGTCCTACCTTGCCTGGTTGTCATTGAGAGCAAAAAAGCCAGACTGGGCGGTCCAACCCCTTGCCACATTCTGCAAAGACTTTTTTTTTATTCCACAATATTTATTTCCTGCAGGCCATGGGCCTCTGAATCCTGTTTTTCCTGCAGGCCATCCGTGGCATTTTACTACATGCAGGCAGGCACAGAAGGGGTGTGTATGTGTGTGTGTGTGTGTGTGTGTGTCTGTGAGACACTCCTGGGCACGGTGCTGCATGCTTTGAGGGAGAAAACCTGCTAGCTGCAGGTGTTTAAGACTCCACTCCTGCTTCTGCAACAAGTGTTGTCACAATATTTTATTTGTAAACTCCCTGGACAATTTACAGAAACTTTCAGAACATCCGAATATTGAAATACTTTGTGCATCTGAGCGGTGGCAATAAAAAAAAAAAAAATGCTGCTAGCTTCAGCCATGCCTGCATACCGGCACACACTCTTTGGCCGCAATGAACATGTGTTTTATTAGACGGCTAAAATATACACAGGCCCTAATCACTTTTTAAAATCCTCACACTATGGGTTCATTCAGTTTGAGTCCTGAAAACACATTTTTTTACATTTAGTGGATCTTTCTTGGCCAGGAGCAGTCAACATTTATTTAAAAAGTCTGAATGGTTTAAAAAACAGCCCCTGGTTAAAAGCATAGAACACAGCCTTCACCCCCTTCTAGTCTCTGAAATCATTTTTTCCTGCAGGCCTTCCCTAGCATTGTAATACATGCTGGCATGCACAGAATTTGTGTGTGTGTCTGTGTCTGTGTGTCTGTGTGTGCGTGCTGCATGCTTTGAGGGAGAACCCTGCAGCATGCATGCATGGGGCCCCTTGCAACAAGCACTTTGTCATTCACAAAGCCAAGACAAGACTTCACAGCTTTTCACATTCAACATTAAAAGCGTGAATGGTTTAAAAACAGCGCACCTGTTTACAACCCCTTAAAACTCTGCCTTCTAGTCTGTTTGAATTCAATTTTACCTTGCATGAAACTGTCCATAAGCTGCAGGCCATCCGCAGAACAGTGCCTTCCATGGCATTTTAAAGACAAACTGATGATCTCCCATGTCCTACCTTGCAGGGCTGGTGTTGAGAGAGAACAACCCTCCAGAGACAGCACACCCCACCCCTTTCTTATCAGTGCCCTGCAGAACCCAGCCAGGGCCTGCCTCACGGGGGTGGAGTTGGGAGGCTGCAGGGGAGGAAGGGAGGGGGGAAGGGGGGAGTTCTCTCTCTGCCTCTCTGTCTCTGTCAGCACATGCTGTGCTAAGATCTGGGGAATCTTAGCCACCTCCCCTGCTCCTCCCCCTCCCAGCCTGCGCGGGCTGTTCCAATTCTGTCGTGTCATTGTCTCTGCCTGCCTGCGTTGCTGTTGACTCATTCTCCGGTACACAGCCTGGCTGGAGGAGTTTGTCTTTATTTCTTTTAAAAAGGAAGGAAACTGTGGGGTTGGTGTGTTTTGTGGTGTTTGGGAAGGGGACTCTGGTAAGTTAAAACCCATGTTTTAAAGACTGTGTGGTTCAGCTTTTCATCTATTGCTAGAACTGCTGGGGGGAGGGGGGTTTCCCTTGCTTCTAAGACTGCCTGCTTGCTTGGAACTAGCAACACCTAAAGGGTTTTTGCTCTGTTTGTAGCCTGTGCTCCCGTGTGTGTGTGGGGGGGGGGAGGACCTGTCTGCGCTAATTTTGGGGGTCTGGCATTTACAGAGTCTGTACATAGAACTTTTAAACCCTTTTCCCTGTGTGTGTGTGTGTGTGTGTGTGTGTGCGCTCTGTTAAAACTTTGTAGCCTCTCGGCACTGTGGCCAGAACAGCCTGCGTTTTCTAAATGGCAGAGAGTCTTTGGCTTGCAGCCTCTCGCCTGTCCCTGTGATCACTCTGGGGTACAGGGGAAGGTGGGGGTATGCAAGGATGGGGTGGTGGGTCCCCAGGATCTATCTCTGGGGGTCTGGGGCAGTCTTCACTTAGGCTTTGGGGGTTCCAGAGGTCTACAGGTCTCTGTCTCAGGGGGGCTGTCTGTGCTATTTTTTTGGTTTCTGGGTGGGAGGCTCTCTCTGGAGCAGGCAGTCTACAGTAACCAATGTTAGCACAAGCATGGCACAAATCTAAGACACTTGCTGCATACAGCACTCGTTCACAGTAAAAAGCACCTTTCACAGTTTTCAGAAAAACCCCAGCCACAAAAAGACCATCCTTTGCCACCCAAGGGGTCAAAAGCACCTTTCACAGGTCCCAGACACCCCCAAAACACGTTCAAAGCACCCCAAAACAGTCAAAAGCACCCAGGGACTCCATTTTCCCTCCCCCACCTCGCAGAATCAACCATGTGCTCCACACGCCAGCCCAGGGGGAGGGGCGGCCTGTGGCCGCCCCCCACAGCCCCGCCCCTACCAGCACACCCCTCTCAGGGAGGCGGGACTTCCGGTGGGAGCACTCCCCCACCAGCACGGCCCTCTCAGGGAGGCGGGACTTCCGGTGAGAGCACTCATCAAAGTTGATGATGAAAAAAGAGGTATACCCCATATCTTCTCATGTCCTTTCTCTCCTCAATAGGAGGAAGGCGCTGCACCATCAAGGAGCCAATCTCCTGTGCTCTGCCATCTCAAAACTCTGCCGCCCCAGGAATACCGTATTTCTGGTTCTTGGAAGCGGGTTTTCAAAATGGTTTCCCTAAAAAATAAAAAATAAAATGTTTCAACACAAATACATTTGAACAGAGCACTCACAATAGCTTGTGCTGAATGGCAGAAGGGATCATGCAAATTTGCTTATGAGACAGGGCTCGACACAGTACAAAGGCAAGTACTTACCTCGCTGGCTCTAGTGGAAGACTTCTTTGGCAAAGGGCCACTGCCTTGCGCAGCTACCGTGGAGTTCCCACTCCCAAGGGAGGGGGGGAGGAAGGGGGTAGGGATGGGTTCCGCCTCAGGCCCCCCATTCCAGCGGTTCCTCTTGGGAAACAAGGGAATGGGAGGTCTGCAGCTGGCATGCCCCTAGTTCCTGTTCCTTCACCACCCCCAATCACTCACTGTTCCATTCCCTCCAGCGCCCCAGCCATTGGTTTGGGGGGGTGGCGGGAGTGGAATAGGGAACGGTGGGGCCAGTGGAGGGAGGGGAAGCAGGAACAGCGGAGAGGGGAGGCGAGGCAAGGGAAGACGGGATGGCAGAGACAGAGCAGGAAGAAGAAGAGGAGGAAGAGAGGAAACAACAAGCAGTGGGGATGGTGGAGCTAATGGGTTAGGAGGCACAGTGGAGGGGAGGGTAAGTCAGAAGGCAGAGTGAAGGAAAGCAGTGGCAAGAATGAAAAGAAGAGACAGAGAAACAGAGACAGAGTTAGTGGAGAAAGGGTAGTGGAGGAGGGGGTGCAGGTGAGCTGGGGAAGGGAGGGGAGGGAAACCCCACTTCACTGCTTCTTCAGCCCACCCTTCGCTGATCTTGCTGTTTCTGGAGCCTTCGAAAGAACACAGAGAAAACAACAATTATAAAAACCCATTCAAAGCCACAATGGAAAACTCCAACTTGGAGTGCCAGTCAGTCAAAACTAGACTAGCCAAAGGCAGTCTTCAGCAAAACGGCCTTCGTCTGCCCACTTCGCCATTTCCCCACCAGCTTCCCCATTCAAACTCGCCACTGACCCTCTGGATGGCTTACCATTAGCCCATTGGCGGGCCTCTTGGTTGACAGCCTCTCTGCTGTGAACCCAACAGCTGAGGCTCAGGCATACTTATACACCTCTGGCTCCCAGGGACTTTGTGAGGCTGGCACTGTGGCATCAGTGTGAGGAGGGCCCAGCATCTGGGTGACAGGGACCGATCTCTGGGCAGCAGGGCAGACGAGGGACTGGGGGGGGGAGAGGGGCCAGCCAGTGGCTTCCCAGTCCTCCGGCTCCTCTTGGGGACCAATGGAAGGGGCATCAGAGTTGCGCAGATGGTCCAGAGGATGGAATAAGGAAGGGTGGGGATGCTGGGGGGAAGGGAACTGGGGACCTTAAAAGTGGTCAAAGGGAAGGAAAACATGTACAGTGGGCGTGGTGGAGGGTAAGGATTGGGGGGCTGTGGTGCTTGTGGAAAGGAGAGAAGAAGCTGCCCCTCTTTCCTATACCAGGTTATGGGCTGATGGTCATTCCTGAAGGGTTGTGAAGGTTCTAATCCCTTTAATGAAAACTGCTAAGAAAAAGACGGTGACGTCCTTCTTATTGGGGAGACTGTTTTTCCTTTAAAACACACTATGATCACATATACTTGGCAGATTACTGCTGCCACCAGGAATTCAAAATTTCTCTATTAGGGCAGAATGATCCTGTGTCTGGGCACTTCAGAGGACTATGTGGCCCTGAGGAAGGACTGTTCTGACTGCTGGAATGAGTTTAAACAAATAATGGTTTATTTATAAAAGAATAAAATGTTTCTGCATATTTTGAACTCTTGAAGAAAAGAACTTATAAATATAACTGATAAAGCTGGGCATCACACATGGTCTCTCAAAACACAAATACTCAACTCTGACAGCTTTAGCCACACAGGCTAAACCCTGCCTCTCTTAGACACAACCATTTGTCTTAGCCACACCGGATAGACTCAAACTGCGTCTTCTGCCATGCAGGCTAAAAAACTAAGCTCCCCACACTCGTCTCTCCAAAACCCGAAATCACTTCAGAGACACCCCTCCCCCCACTCTCTCAGTCATCAGCCAGTCACATCACACTCATCTCCCTCCATCACTCTCCTTACATTACTGCAGTCAAACTAAACATTTAAAGAAACAAACACACACACACCAAAACATGAAATCATTACAAAGACCATCATCAGATTCATAAACCGTCCAGCCATCTTCAGCTGCCATTCTAAAAGGTAGGGTTTTGCCTTGGAAACCATTTTTGTTTGGAATATGACCATGGAAAGACGGGGCACACTGAAGAAAGGTCACTTGCAAGGAGCCGGTCTCAACCAACCCTTTGCCTCCCTGGCTCTGCCATCATCCCTCCAAATATACTTCCATTAACTTCTTGAGACCTCCTGCCTACAGCTTCTTTCTTCGATTCCGGAAGCTGATCCCTAGCTCACTTCATCCCTGGTCCTGCTGCAGTATCTCAGCTTCCTCCAAATGTACCCACACGGTCACGTTTGAAGAGAAGCCCTGAAGTGCTTTGAGAATACTTCTGAAGAACTGTTATTTGCGATAAAAGTCTGTTGAGTGTACACTCCCCCCCATAGATATTGATTCATGAACATGATAAACCAAACTTTTCTTAACCAATCTCAACTGTTAGGATATTAGTATAGTTAGTATATTAGATGCGTGTTATTGCTAGGGACCGTCATGCCACTCTGAAGGCTGTCATTCCAGTCCCAGAGCACTGTTTCTATTCCTAGAGGCTGCCATGCCACTCTGGGGGCTGTCATTCCAGTCCCAAAGTATTTCTATCTGGGCCCTCAGACATTAACAGAAAATTTATTCTGCATTTTCTTTGCAACGTTTTTTGTGTTGCAATGTATTTCAATAGAAGAGTACTGAATTCCTGGCACTCAGCTGTCATCAGCAGGGCAAATTTGGGGTGGGGTATTGCCCATTGTCAGCCCCCCTCATGGCTATGGGCCTAATCCTTTGGCAACCATTTTGTGATTGGCTTCATCTCTTGTGGCAGCCATTTTGTGATTGTGACCATCAACCTGTATCAGAACTCTAAAAGTGCCCGCAGGCTCAAAAAGGCGAAAGACATCTGCTTTCTATGTTATACATAATCCACAAAGTCCTGACCTGGATAGTGCAGGCAAGCCCAGTCTTGGAAGCTAAGCAGGTTGACTCTGGCAAGTACTTGGATGGGAGACCCCCCTTGGAATACCAGAGGTGGGAGGCGGGGGCAGGCCTCATTCAGCCACCTCTATGAATATCCTCCCGGCCCCCAGTAGGGGGCAGGCATCAGAGGTTGCCATGACTTCCAGGTGCACACACACTCCCACACACATGCACATATAAAAATATTTTTTAAAATACCAAAAATAAAAAATTCCCCTTACATAATCCATATAATATACATATATTAAGTGTACTAACTCCCTCCAACAAAAATACTTGCCACTTGTAAATGACACTTTACCACTTGCCAGTAGGGTTGCCAAGTGCAAAAAGCCTACCGTCCGGGGAGCGTCGT
>NW_015165857.1:122220-140811 GCF_001447785.1 Gekko japonicus | reverse complement strand
CGTGGCGACCCAGGAGCTCTTCTCCGACGTGCGCGTGCCACCAGCACGTCCAGGAAGTGACATGTGACATTGAGCACGTTGAGGGCGTGGCCCCCATCGTCGTAGGGAAAACCATAGAGTTTTCCCTCTGATGATCGGGGCCACGCCCCCAACGTGCTCAACGTGGTTGCGTCACCTCCGGTGATGCAGCCACGCTGTGCTTTGGGGGCGAGGTCCCCCCCGGGGCCCGATTCCGCGGCGGTGGAAATCGGGCCTCCAAAGCGGGGGTTTACCCGCCACCTGCCCCCACTTGGCAGCCCTACTTGCCAGTTGTAAAAGACAGCGAGACCCCTAGGAAAACATATACTTCTGAAGAAGAAGAAGAGATTGGATTTATACCCCACCCTTCACTCGGAATCTCAGAGCAGTTTACAAACTTCTTTCCCTTCCCCGCCTCAAAAAACAGGATCACGAAACCGCGGGGGAATTCGGGCGAAGCCGCGGGTCAAAACGCAGCCACACAGCTTCGAGTGGGAAATTGACCAATACAATCGGGGCAAAGGGAGGCGCGACCGCGGAGCAGCTCTTGTGTGAAATCAGTCCCACTGTAGTCTCATCACACAGCTATTGGCCGAATCTGCATTTAATTTTTAAAGCAGTCTTGATTCCGTCTTTCTTTATATTGGTGTGATGCTTTTTTCAAAGTGGTACGGAAAAATCTGCTATTTTTTTCTGCTTGCTGGCCGGGAACGTTGTTCTCCTCCCTCTTCTCTAGCACGCCCTGCGTTTGCCAGCACCCATTAGCTTTACACAAGGCAATAAATTACTTAAGGCAACATTCAAAGAGAAGGATTTTCTCAGCTTCCAGTTTTGCCCAGCTTTTGGTTTAAACAAGAAAGCAAAAATAGCAAAAATAGCCAAAAAACTGTAAAGACTGGGTGTTTAGTTTGCAGAATGTATGTATATGTATGTAAGAAGGGATCTTTCTCTAACTTTTCAGGCAATATAAAAATTACAAAACAAGATAAAATCATTCACTCTTAGCTTGTCAAGCAAGGGAAAAGTTTCTTACATTCCTCTATGTGCTGTCAGAGCAGACAAGCCCCCGATTAGCACTTTTTTTGGGGGGGGGGCTTAGAGTGCTTTTAAGCACATCCATTTGAGCCGGAGAGAAGCCACAATCATGATGGAGCCGAAACCATAGGGCAATAAAATAATGCAGACAGCAGAAATTATAACAGTGCAGTAGGAGAGCGAAACCTAAAGAGATGTGGACATCTTTTTTTGGAGACAAAGAGAGAGTGTAGCCAAAGCAGTGGAAAATACCAGTGCAGATTCCACCATAAACTATCTTCAGCTGCATCCACACATCAATGAACATTGCACAGTTGTTGTGGTATAGCAACCCTTCACAACTGTATTGTCCATGGAAAAATCCAATTACTAGTAATTGATAACAATGATAACACAATATCCAACAATTTGGAGATGCAATCTTGGCAAAATTTACAGCTACTAATATATGAAGAGCCTTTGCATTTGCCTTGATTAGAATTGAATTTTACATCATTTCACACAGTCCTTGACCCAGATGGTGATGTTTTTTTTAACTCCTTCATAAAGCAAAGGCAAAGCAAGAAGCCACCCAGAGTATCCACAGAAGTGGGCTCTGCTCTACAGAAACCTACTCTGGAACATAATTGTGCAAGTCTTTAAGATGCCATAAGCCTCCTGCTTATTTTGGGCTGCTACAGACTAAGGAACCCTTTGGTTAGTGATGTCCATCACTCCCACCACTCCCTATGTATTTAGATTCAGGAGGGTAACTGCGTTGGTCTGAAGTAGCAGAACAAAGTTGGAGTCCAGTGGCACCCTTAAGACCAACAAAGCTTTATTCAAGGTGTAAGCTTTTCATGTGCACACACACTTCTTCAGATACAGTGAAACAGAATTTCCTCAACCATCACATATAGAAAGAGAGAAGGTGGGAGGGGGCTAGTTGCCAGAAAGGGCCAATTACAGTCAAGACGGAGACAGAAACAAAATTGGAAATTACCAAGCCATACATCTAGGCAGAGGGTGAGCAGTAAATTATTATCATACAGCATAATGAAGATGTTTAACAGATTCAAGGATAGATTCAGGTGGGTAGCCTGTTGGTTTGAAGCAGCAGAACAAAGTTTGAGTCCAATGGCACCTTTAAGACCCACAATGTTTTATTTAAGGTGCAAGCTTTCATGTGTCTAAGGAAGTGTGCTTGCACAGCTTACACCTTAAATAAAACTTTGTGGGTCTTAAAGGTGCCGTTTAGATTCAAGGATAATAAGCTTAATATGTATGAACCATTTGTTTGGGTTCAATTCTAGGGGGAAAACAGTGAAAAAAATAAATATGTCATCAATTGGAGAGTGCTGTATCCTTAATTGTAGACCACTTAAGATAATTCAGACAACACCATCCTTTCCCTATTCGAACCAGCGCCTTCCCTCCGGGTATTTATCACGCCGCCATTTCTAACCCCGCCCCATCCCGCCTCTGGGCGGAGCTGTAGACTCTCCTTGAGACGAAAAAGGACACATCCGTGACTCCACCCCATCCGCTCTTCAGCGCATGTGCACTGTAGGTTTCATTTTTTCCCCCTCCAGCGAGAGTGTTTTGTCCTCGGCGGCATTCGTAGTACCTTACAGGTCGGAGGTGAATGTTGAGGTGGGGAGAATATGGCGGCCTCCGCCCGCTGTCATCGGGTTCCCTACCGGCTTCTGCTGTTGCCAAGAGCTGGTAGGTCCAGTGGGGCTTGCCCTCTTCCCTTGGGTCAGGCTGTGTGTGGGAAGCGGCTTATTGTAATTGTCTCTTCGGAGAATCGTTTCGGGCGTTTGGAAAGTGGGGGTGGGCGCCGTGTTCCCTCGAGCTGGAGCGCAAAGAGATTGAGGAAGGTCACTGTGCATGAAGTGGCTTCCAGCAGCATTTTTTCTTAAAGTTTCTAAATCAATCACGCCGAATCGTCGTATGGAGGTTAAGCTATCAGCGGGGGACCTGCCTCAAATCTCGGCTCTTTGGCCAAGGTGGCAAAAGGGGGAAGCTGCACTTGCCGTGTTTGCCATAGTCGGGCAAAACACGGCTTGCCAAGCAAGGAAAGTAGTGAAGTTGCGCGGCGCCTGCCCACCGCGATGCCGCCTCCCCGTAAAAGAATCTGGAGCTCTGCGGCTCTCCTTGGCCTTTGGCCGCCCGTGGCAAGCCCTGACTGTTTCCATCGAGGTGGCCTGGGAAGTTAAAAGGGCCCAGAAGTAACCCACTGGCATCGGGGCCTGGAGTTCTCTCGGAATTACGACTGGTCTCCGGACTATGCATATCACTTCCCCTGGAGCAAAAGACAGCTTCAGAGGGTGGGTTGTATGGTATCTCATCCCTGCTCAACTCCCTCCCCTCCTCAGAATTCACCCTTCCCAGACACTACCTCCAAATCTTCAGGAATCTCTCAAGTCAGAGTTGGCAAACATGCTCACACTCTATGGGGCAAGAATTGGCAACCTGGAGTGATACCCAGTCATTGTTGCCACTGAAGGGTCTGAGCCAGGTTACTCTTACAGGGTTGGCAGAGCTGCTGGAACTTCCTCTGCTTGTTCCTGGCTGCCCCACTGATTCCCCCCCCCCCAAAAAAAATGCTGAACTTTTTATTTTAGCAATATGATTCTGTTGCATATGAAAGAAAAGCACAAGAAATCTGATTCATCCATCATTCTTGGCTGTATATATTTCAGTTTGGCTCAAAAGTGTTCAGACTTAGAAATGCACAGGTGTCCACAAATTGTTCTTGGGCATGTAGACATCTTTTTGTTTTTCACAAGCCGGCTACAGTATCTTGGTCGTAGCAATTACAGGTGAAAAAGATGTTTCAGAGTCCTTAACTCTACAGTAAACCAAGTTGCTCTGTGAGAAGGACCTCTAGGATTGATTGTGCCAACTGCTCAAGTTGTCTCTAAATTCCAGAGATTGGCTTGGTCAATGTCACCAGCCATCTTGACATAAAACTCCCAAAGGCTCCTTATAAATTCATCTGGACCCATTGGCTGCTTGGGGTGGACTATGAGTTCTGTGCCCTTGGTGATGTTGTGAGTCTAAACTGTACCAGGAAAAGGTCAGAACTTGATTGATGGAGCGCTGAAGCCTTCCCTGAGTCAGATAGAAAACACTGTCTCTGGTGGGTCTGATGGATAAATGATGGACTACAACAGCTTTCTCCCCTATTGTTAAGGCAGGACTCCACAGATCCCAGGTACCAGGTCTCCACGGTGGCTACAAATTTCATTTCGCCTTTTTCAGCAGTTTTTTTATTATAAAATTTTATTACAATGACAACCTATCAAACTCGGGTCTCGTTTGCCATGTTTCCTGCTGCTCTTTTGCTGTATGCTTATTGTCTCATGTCATTCTGATGGGAGGGGGTGTACTGGTAAATGAGGAAGGCCATAGTGCATTCGAGGAGGCAGGTGGTTAATCACCAATTTGCTTCTGTGTATTCCCTTTTTGACAGCACCATGCCACAAGGAGTTAATGATTTTAGCTCATCGTATCTGTTTCTTCTGGTGCTGGAATGCTGTGAGAGGGGTTTCCTCTGGCATAGCAAACAAGTCCCAGCTGGGCTTTATGATATTGTTACAAATAAAAAAGACACAGGGAGGAAAGAAGAGAAGAAGCCCACTTGAGATGACCAGACAGACCAACTGCTGAGGGCTGCATATATGTGGGTATTCTTCTTGCTTTGTTACAGGATTGACCCACTGCTAAGGATTGTATGCGGGGGTATCCTTGTTGCTATTCTTAAATTAGTCTGTTTTGGGTAGTAAATAAAGAACTGCTTTCTCTCATAAGTCTGTCCTTGCCTGTTGAAATCCAAAAGGAACCATTTGCCAATATGGGCATTACAGGGTGTGTGTGTGAAGATTGCTTTGCTAGAAGGTGCCCTAGCTTGCAACGGCATTAAGCGGGGCCTCCCTTCCCTGGGAAGAATGTGTGCTTGACCTTGGAAGCAGATACTGTTAGATACTAAGCTTGCAAGTGATGTGGGAGGGCTAGCGGTACATACCCTGTTTGCCCGAAAATAAGACCTACCCCAAAAATAAGCCCTAGCAGGATTTATATGCATTTGTGGTATAAGCCCTAGTGTGTCTTCTTGAGAAAAAATAAATATAAGACAGTGTCTTATTTTCGAGGAAACACGGTAGTAGATTTTGGTGGGCTAAATGTGTGTGTGATTGGGCTAGTCATATGGGGGGGCTGTTTGAACTCTGTATAATATCAGAACTGGCACCAAGAGGGTCCGTTTTGACATAGATAGTCTTAGCTTGACACATTCCCATCTCTCAATAAACAAATCACTGCTAAGAGAGTGTTGTTACGAGTAAGTTTGTTCAAGGTTAGCCCCATGTTTATTTATGCACCACAATGTTTTTGTCATATTATTGCTTGAATAAAATGATGAGAAACTGTGAAAGTTTGGTGGTAGTGAGAAAATATTGTCATCTCTTATTATAAAAGAGTTTTGGTGTCCCTGCTGCACACGCTCCCGCAGCCTTTCGCTCTCACACCTGCCACTCTGAAGGATCCCCTGGCTGCATTGGCTAGCTCCCTTGCCTCCGTCCCGCTCACAGAGGCGCCGAGTTGGCTGGCGGTGTCTCTGGCTCACTGTGCTCTGAGCCAGCCGAGGGGACGGGTGTTCCAGTGGACAGAGGGTGAGCACGCCCACTGGGAGAGGTGGAGAAGAAGCGCAGGAGCCCACACATGTTCCAAAATGCCACGGTCATGGCGGGGGCAGGGTGGAATACTGCTGCAGCAAGAGGCCGCCCCTCCACCGCCAACCCTGTCGTCGTCGTCTGGCCCAGCTGAGGCAGCTCTGATGCCACTGCGCCCTGCTGCCACCACACCGAGAGGCCTCCCTGATGCAGGCCCGCTGCCGCACCAAGACCCTCCTCCTCTCCAACCCCGGCGGCGGGAGCTGGGATGCAGGTGCTGGGAGAGCACCTGTGCTCTACCCCCCGCTGTGCCCTGTGGACGAGGCTGCTGCCGCCCCTTCTTCTCCCGAGGGATGGGCTGGCAGGCGGTGGCCCAGCTAGAGCTCGTTGTATTTGTCTCTGCAACGGGACTTCTTTCTAGTCAAAATATAAAATCCTGAAGGCTGTAAAATGAGTCTGGCAGCCAGAGCCAAAGTAAACTTGTCAAGGCTCATGTTAAGTCTTGGCTGTTACTGCACCAAGAAACCCGATGGGTACAACTGGGACAAATCAATCCTTCATCCAGCCAATTGTTTGTGATGCATATCAGAACTATCTAGAACTGTGTCCCTGAATGATAGGTGTCTTATCACAGAGCATTCAGTAACAGCACTTTAAGATGTGATTTTCTGCTAGTGTGGCTATTGGGAGTCTTGCTGACTGGGAAAGGGACCCAAGTAAGAGACAGACCTTAATTGAGTGCCCCCTACCAGGCTAATCCTCCCCCGTTCTATACCTCCTCTTGCCTAAAATGGATTATTCATGCAGACTGCTGTTTCCCTCACCTCTGAAATTTACGCACGTCTGCACACACATTTGTCTGTACAATATGGTTAAACAAAAAAATTACTGTATGTTTGAACAAAGGTCCAAGATTAGCACTAACTGGTATAAAGCCAAAATCATTGTCTACAAATTAGTGAAGTCTGATATTGCATTTATTGATGACTGTTAGGCAAGTGAGTGCTCCAAAATGGAATATGAAAACTGTACCTAGCTCTTGGGACTCGCTAAGATAAGATTAGTGTATAATGAAAATGAATATAGCTTAGAAATGTTTGTTCAGTGTTGGCAACAATTGAAATCAGTCAGCATCCTTAATATACAGCAAGACGTACTAAGGTATATAGATTAATATGTATAGGTGCTCTTTTGGTCTTTTCTTTTTGCTTCGGGTAATTTTTGAAGTTTATAATTAAAAAAAAAAACCCTTTTAAAAAAAGTTCCCACTCAGATTGAATCCAGTGAGTTTGATCATTTATGACCCCGGTCACATGGAGCATTAGGCATGCTAGAGGGACGGAAGATAGGCGGATTTTCCGGGCGTGATCTCACTGCCACATCTGGGAAGTGTAGAGCTCCTGTGGCGCACCCGAGGCTTCCCGCCGAAGATGCGGGGTAAAAAACTAGTTTCCGGAAACCACGGGGGGCAAGGGTGGGCATCTGATTGCATTTCCGGTGGTAGTTCCGGCGCCCGCCCATGTCCCCTCACAAAAAGGTTTTTTCCCCCCAAGTCTCCACGGATGCGCACAAGCACCCAATGGAGCATGTGCACATTTCAGTTTTAAAAAAACCCACAACCACGTTTGCCGAGCTGCTCCGCTTCTTTGCCGCGTTGTGTGATCGGCACCTCCCCCCTAACCACGGGAGCTCGACGGGACCTCAACCTGACGCCTGATCACGCAGTCGCGCGTTAGTTTGCTCCAGGACAAACAGCCACGCCTCCCCCCCCCCGCATTTTCCTGCCTGTGTGGCCGAGGCCAATGAAGTGAATTCTAGGGCAGAGAGTATTTTTCCAAAGTTCCACAGGGCCTGCAAGACGGAGCTCTTCCGCCAAGTCTTCTGATGAATCTCTGGTTGTGGGTCACCTTGAGGGTGCTATTATGTAGTTCTTGAAATTTTTTCATTCCAAACAATCAGTTTGACTATATCCTTCAGCAACTGACTTTCCAAAATCTTGAGTCTACTTGTATGAATATGAGCAGGAAATCCATCAGTGGGGAAACTTTTCTCCCATAGCAATTTTGCAAGCCTTTTAGTTCTTTGTTGGATATTTCTAGGCACATCTGGCAAAGTGACCTGTAATTACGAGCACAGGAAAGGGTGCAATCGCCGTATCAAATGATACTGAAGAAAAAGAAGAGATTGGATTTATACCCCGCCCTTCACTTGGAGTCTCAGAGCGGTTTACAAACTCCTTTCCCTTCCCTTCCCCACAACAGACACCCTGTGAGGTGGGTGGGGCTGAGAGAGCTCTGACACAAACTGCTCTTTCAGGAACAGCTGTGCCAGAGCTTGTGACTGACCCAAGGTCACATCAGCAGGTGCAAGTGGAGGAGTGGGGAATCAAACCCGGTTGTCCCAGATTAGAGTCCGCACACTTAACCACTACACCAAACTGGAAGAAGTGCTTAGAGCCACATTAAAATAAAGGGGCTAGATAAAATTGATTGGATAAAATATGGATCAAAAAGCCCCCCCCCCCCCCAAAGGTAGTTTGATCTTTTAGGGAACTGCTACTCTGTTCAGAACAAGCAACCAGCCACTATAAAAGTTCTGAAGAAGACCTCACTGAAAGCTTCTAGTCTGCATGGAACTTCAGTTTGCAGCTCTTAACCTCACCTAATCTGTAAATCCACATCCTCATCTGACTCAGATAAAAGGAGAAGGAAAGTTGAAGGTCATCCCCATACTTCCCCCAAATCCCGTGATGACCTTAACCAGCGGCTTCACGTAGAATGTTAAAAATCAAAGACCACAGCATTCTAGAAACCCAACAGTGGCTGCAATCACACACTAAATAATCCACTTTCAATCCACTTTCAATGCACTTTCCAGATGGATTTTATGTGTAAACTAGCAAGATCCAGTTGGAAAGTGCATTGAAAGGCTATTTGGTCTTGCCCCACAATGAAGCCTTCCATGCCCTGTCCTTTATTGCTCCTACATCATTTTATGGCTTAGGGCTTTTTCGGTGGCGGCTCCTACCTGGTGGAACGAGCTCCCGGAGGAGATCCGGGCCCTGCGGGACCTTGCACAGTTCCACAGGGCCTGCAAGACGGAGCTCTTCCGCCAAGCTTTTGAGTAGGAGCCACTGCCACCACTATTCCATCATCGCTACCCCCCATTATCGCACCTCGACCACCAATTGTGCGGATATTAAATGGGGTGCGAGAGGTCCCTGGATGAAGATGGGATGGTTGTGCTGCTTGGAGGTACGCTGTTGGCCTGGAATTAATAACTTTCACCAGACCCCCATCTTGTAACTACTGATTCTGTGACATCTAGAGCACCGACACTTTAGTGTTTTGTATTGTATTGTATTTACCCGAAGATGCAGGGTAAAAAACTAGTACCTCGGAGGTACTAGTTTCCGGAAACTGCGGGGCAAGGGCGGGCGTCTGATTGAGTTTCCGGTGGTAGTTCCAGCCCCCGCCTATGTCCCCTCGCAAAAAGGGGTTTTTTTCCCAAGTCTCCACGGATGCGCACAAGCACCCAACGGAGCATGCGCACATTTCAGTTTTTTTTTTTTAAAAAAACCCTGTTTGCCGCTCCGCTTCTTTGCCACGTCGTGTGATTGGCACTTCCCCCCCTAACCACGGGAGCTCGACGGGACCTCAACCCGATGCCTGATCGTGCAGTCGTGCACTAGTTTGCTCCGGGGCAAACAGCCATGCCTCCCCCCGCATTTTCCTGCCCGTGTGGCCGAGGCCTATATCTGTATTGTTGCTAGGTTTTATTTCTTGTGAGATAGGTTTCTGATTTTTGTAAGCCGCCTTGAACTTCAATTGGATTGAAAGTTGGAGTGTAAATTGGAAATTGGCCCTGACCTGTATAGCCCAGGCTAGCCCAATCTCATCAGACCTTGGAGGCTAAGCAGGGTCGGCCCTGGCTAGTATTTGGAGGGGAGACCGCCAGGAAATATCAGGGTTGTGATGTGGAGGCAGGCGATGGCAAACCACCTCTGAAGGTCTCTTGCTTTGAAAACCCTACGGGGTTGCCATCAGTCAGCTGTGATTTGATGGCAAAAAATTAAGTAGGTTTACGGGCTATGTAAGTTTAATTCATTTTAATCTATCCATTGTGTAATTACGGGTTTCTGTTTGCCATGGGGTAACTTGCAGTTTTTGTCCAAATGGAAATTAAATGGTTAGTGCCAGCCTACCCATCTAAACATGGTTGTAGTTATAGTGCGTGGCCTGGGGTGTCTCCTCCTGTGTGTGTGAGCATAGATACACAGATTCTTGTGTGGTGGAGGGGTTTCTAACTCCTGTTGTGCATTACATCATGGTGTCATCCATTACGACAGCCGCAGCCTTCATAAGGATTCCTTGGCTGCATGTAATATTTGGCCACCAGGCCCTTGGGACAGCTGTGGGGAACTATCCTTGTCAACATTTGCCACTTCAGCTGTTGAGTGGCTAATCTGAGTGATATTAAAGACCACGTGTTTTCTTTTTCTTAGCTAAAGGTACCTCATAAGATTTTGGGGGGATAAAATGGGATTGGTCCCCTGAGTCGGATAATCATGTGGCAGCAACCCTCTCACGGGTGTCCTGTTTTCTTATGTTTTAGGCAATGGCATTTCTGCATCGACATCTCCTCTTCTACAGCAGCAGCGTGAAGTTCATTACTCCGTGATTCCTCATGGGAAGAGTGGGCGTTCGTCTGTCAGTGGCATTGTGGCCACTGTCTTTGGGGCCACAGGATTCCTGGGTCGATATGTTGTTGGTCGCCTGGGTAATGTTTGGGGGCTTGGCGGGAACAAGTAAACCTCTTTTGAGATTTAGAGTAACTTAAAGCAGGTTCCCAAAACCTTGTTAGTCCAGAGCTGTTGCTTGACCTTGGAAGCCATGGTTTATAGTTACTGGCTTGCCCCAACAGGGTTTGGAAGAGGATAAACTGATGAATTGGTGCCTTTACTGGGCCTTGGTTGGCCAAGATGGGGAGGTATATGTGGGTTTGTAGGAGCCCAGCCCATTGTTGTGCTTCAGGGGCAGCAAAAAACAAAAGAATGCATGTCATGCTTATTGTGGAACTTGTGAATGCTCACTTAACCCCCCCCCCCTGTAAAAATGCCTCAACTTATGTTGGTTACATTAGATATCCGTGGTCAGGTATTACTGTTTAGGTATCTGATGACAGCTTGAGTCCCAGGAATTCAGTACTCTTCTTCTCAGTCTTATATTGCAGTTCTACTTTTAAAAAAACAACCCTTCCTGAACATTTTAGGACGGACTGGCTCCCAGGTCGTCATTCCTTATCGCTGTGAACAATATGACACCATGTACTTACGGCCCATGGGTGATCTTGGACAGCTTCTGTTCATGGTAAGTCCTTCTGGCTTTTGGTGGTGGAAAGTGCTGTCAGCTCACAGCCAACTTATCACGACCCTGTTATAGCCCATTCTTGGTTTCTGGGAGAGGAGAGCAGGCAGCAATGGATGAAGTTTTTAGAAGAGGGCAGAGTCCAAGAAAAGAGAAACTTCAATCCCCCCCTCTAGAGCAGCGAATCATCCTAGGTTGGACTTTGTGACCGGCATGATCCTTTTTGCCATGGTTGTTCCTGAGCAGCTACATGGGAGTAGAGTTCTCACTGGCTTCTAGTCAGCCCTCAGCCTAACACTCTGACAGTGGGATCCTATGCAGAGTTACTCCAGCATTGAAATAATGGACTTAGACTGACGTAACTCTGTGTAGGGTTTCACTGTAAGGAATGAGGATGGGTAGAGCAGATATATGTGGAAAGGAGTCGTAGGTAGGGTAGATGTACTTGGCAGCCTCTCCAGGAGCAGAGTCTTGTGTCTTCAGCCACTGATGCTTACATTCTTTTGGCTTTCCTCTCCAACCCCATACTGGGAGGAAAAGGAAATGAGACTCCCTAGGCTTGTTTGGCCCAGGAAAGGGACATCTGCCCCTCACTTTCTCCTTAGCTGTGGTGCCTTCAGTGCCTGCCCTGCCACGCACCAAGAAACAGTTATGGGCAAGAGGCATGAGATTTCTGAGTGAATCCATCCAAGAATTAGTAGCTCATGCATAGAAGGATTGGACTCTGTCCTTACTCCAGCTGCATCATTCTGAAATCGGGAGACTGTTTTCCTCTTGTAATGGGATAGGACCTTCCTTCTGATGCCGTGAGGCATAAGGAGGTGATGGAGGAAGAGGAGGTTGGATTTATACCCCACCCTTGACTCGGAGTCTCAGAGTGGCTTACAAACTCTTTTCCCTTCCCCTCCCCACAAGAGACACCCTGTGAGGTAGGTGGGGCTGAGAGAGCTCTTTCCAGGACTGCCATTTCAAGGACAGCTCTGACAGAACTATGGCTTGCCCAAGGTCATCCAGCAGCTGCAAGTGGAGGCATGGGGAATCAAACCCAGTTCTCCCAGATTAGAGTCTGCACGCTTAACCACTACATCAAACTGGCTTTCACCACAGATAGGGCCCTGGTATGTTCCCACTCCTCTTCTTCTCCCTGGTCCTGGAGGGGAAACTGTCCCATCCTGAGTTCATGGAAGAAATTAAGAAAACTGGTGAGAGATGTTTCTGCTACAGTGGCCAAGGGTCAGAGGGACCAATTCAGGAAGTAATCCAACATTTCCCCAGCATTGTTTAATGTTATTCTTAAAAATGAAGGGAATAGCCAGTTACAATAACATGACCAATAGGCACTCTGAAGTTTTCCTCCATTGGTGCTTCTTTTGTTATACCCCAGAGATGTTATAACCCAGAGATGAGGGTGTGAGTGGGATGAAGTTACTTTCTGCAAAATATGAGCAAGTGAATTGGCTTCAGCCTACTCTGTCATGTCTAGAACATGCCGAATTAGTGAAGATGGTGGAGTTCTTAACTGATTTTCCTGAGGACCGCCTGCTGTTTTCTGCCAGGCCTTGGGGGTTGTAGTCTGCAGAAATTTGTGGCTCAACCACTAGGATGTGGACCAGAAATCCCTACTCTTCTTTTTGAGGAGGGAAATATTTGGTGAGTCCCTCGTTGCAGTGCTGGTGGAGCCAAAGGCAAAAGAAGGCTCAGTTGTGTTCTGTTTGGATAACATGCATCAAAAATGGTCTTCCTAGAAGACCTGATGTCAGCTAGGCGAGTATAGAAGGGATGGGACTTTGTCATTTAGAAAGAGCAGAATTCTTTTCTCTAAGGGTGGAGTTATCCACCAAATAGATTTGTTGCTTTACCCAAAAAGTGAACTCTGTTTTTCAGAGAATGGTGAGATAGACCTTTCCAAATTTTGCTGTAGTTCTTTTCACCCAGAGGAGAAACAAAGGCCAAAGGCCTTGGCCAGGAGGGTGGGGTAAAAATCTAATAAATAAATAAATAAATAAATAAATCTACATGTGTATTTTCTCCAAGCCGACTAATTTTGTCACATGGAGAGATGACAGCTCATGGTGTGGTTTTGTAGGAAGGTTAGTGGCCAGGCTTGGATTCTCAGAAGAATACTTGAGGAGCCTTGATTTCCATGCAGCCAAACTTTTAGTAAAGCAAAGATTATTGAGACCAGAGTCCTCAAACCAATGTTGGATTAGTAGACATCTTGGGAAACATCTTCCTTTACAGGCAGTTACTTCCTCCTGCCCTGATTCTTCTAGCATACTTAACTGGACTAGATGACCCTGGAGATCCCTTCCAACTCTGATTCTATTATTATATCTCATTTCCCAGGAGGGTCAGATTAGGATAAGTTAGTACAACTACTGACAGGGATAAACTCATTAGTTTCCAAATGGCCAGGTTTGTTTTGCTGCTGTCCTAAAGCTGATGACGGGGCACACTAGTATAAGCGTGGCTGAGTATGGATCATTAGCCATTTGGATTGTAAGGTATTTTTATTCTGGGATATTTTAAATAATCATGATGTATTTTCATTTTTCCTATGAAAATGTGTGGAAATTTCTTGTTTTTACTTTGATGGAATTGTTGCTATGGCTTATTTGCTGACACAATAAAGACAGTTGGCTTGAAGTAACAAATGGTTTTGTATAAACTTTGTGTGTGTGTTTTGCATAGTTTAATTTCTCTTGCGGTTTGTGCTGTGGTTACCAGGAATGGGACGCGCGTGACAAAGATTCTATCCGAAGAGCCCTTGAACACAGCAATGTCGTCATCAATCTTGTTGGAAAAGAATGGGAAACCAGGTATCGTTCTTCTTTCTCTTACATATGCTGAGATAGCTCTCACATTTAGTGAGAAGAAACTGAAATCCCACGAAAAGGGGTTTTTCAGTAGTGGGGTTAAGCCTTTAGTACATCATTATGGTCAAAGCAATGGTATTCCCAGTAGTAATGTATGGCTGCGAGCGTTGGACCATAAGAAAGGCTGAGCACCAAAGAATCAATTCTTTTGAATGATGGTGCTGGAGAAGACTCTTGAGAGTCCCTTGGACTGTCAGAAGATCAAATCAGTCAATCCTAAAAGAAATCAACCCTGACTGTTCCCTGGAAGGCCAGATAATGAAACTGAAGCTCAAATACTTTGGCCACCAAATGAGAAGGGAGCACTCACTGGAGAAGACCCTGATGCTGGGAAAGATTGAAGGTCAAAGAAGAGGGGGACAGAAAAAGATGAGATGGTTAGACAGTGTTATCAACGCAACGAACATGAAATTTAGCAAACTCCGGCACATGACGGAAGACAGGAGGGCCTGGTGTGATGTGGTCCATGGGGGTGTGAAGAGTCATACTCGACTGTGCGACTGAACAACAACAACATTTCAAGGAAAACTTTGCATATTTTTGTGACATTTCCCCCGTCTGTTCCTTTCTTAATCCATTATCTCTTCCTCCCTAGTATGAGACTGAGAAATACCAGGGTCAAGTAGCTTTGGGCTGAAAAGAGCAGTTTGAGGCTTTTACAGTTTCCGTGCTGGAGTGAATTTGCAAGTGGAGTGCTCAGCTGTAGTTTCCACGTTATTGTCAAGGGCAGCCCTATGTAGAGCATGTTACAGTAATATAAACTCAAGGCTACTGAAGCATGGATCACCTTGACCAGATCAGATGTCTGAAAACAGGGAGCCGGCTTCCCAACTAGACATAGTAGGAAAAATGCATTTTTTTGCTATCGTGGAACCTGTTCCTGCAACAGGAGGCCATGATCCAGCAAGACCCCCAAGCTTTTAGCAGAGTATTTCAGCAAATGCTGCACACTGTTGATGGTAGGAAGCACAGTCCTATTAAAGCAGTGGCCCTTCCAGCCAGCATCACTTGGTTTCCACTTGTTCTCCCTCAGCTGCTTGACCACTGCATTCAGACACTTGGCCAGAACAGAGACAGCTGCAGTCGATGGCTTATTTAGAGTGATAGATAGCAGGATATCTTCAGCAGATAGGTAACAGCCTACTTCAGAATTGTGGACAGTCTCATTACATAGATATTAAGGAACAGGGGAAATGTCTGTAATGTTCTTCAAGGTGTATAGAGCAGCAGCCTTTCTGTTTTGCATGTGTAAGTTGCTCTTCCCTTGCATGTGTGTGACCGCACACCACCCTTTCTTTGCCTTTGTCACATGTTCCCTCATGCATGCAGCACCATCACCACTGCCTCTTACGGACGTCTATACTCCTTCCTAGTTTTGTCTAATACTTGGAGATGTGCACTGCTGTATCAACACCCCCCCCCCACTGGCCATACACACAAGAACGCTTTCTCTCCTGCTCAGTTTCCATTGCTTAGCCATTATCATCAGTTTGGTGTAGTGGTTACGAGCGTGGACTGTAATCTGGGAGAACCGGTTTTGATTCTGCACTCCTCCACATGCAGCTGCTGGGGGACCTTTGGCAAGCCACAGTTCTCTCAGATTTGTTCCCTCAAGAGCAGTTCTCGAAAAAGCTCTCTCAGGCCCACCTACCTCACAGGTTGTCTGTGGTGGGGAGAGGAAGGGGAGGAGATTGTAAGCTGCTTTGAGAATTCGAATGAAGGGCTGGGTATAAACCCAATGTCTTCTTCTTCCCGGGGAAGTTTCATTCTGCCAGATGGGTGCTGCATAACTCATCCTTGTTTTGATTCCCACTAATTAAAGTGGGTACTTTGACACCCCTAGGAATCTACAAGTTTTCACTGAGCTGCCCACTCCCACTCCAGACATCTTCATGGGCCCTGCTTCAGGTCTCGCCCTCTGCCTGAGGCTAGATGGGTGGCAACCCGAGAAAGAGCCTTCTTGGTCACGATGACACTGAAATGTATGAACCCCTTCTCAGGGAGATTTGTCCCTGTCCTTCTATTGTCTTTGCCCAGCGGATGAAGACTTTTTTGTTTTGTTTGGCATTGGATTGTCACCCTTATCTAAGCTCTCCAAAGGAGAAGCGTGAGAGTTGGTTCAGTGGTAGAATGCATGCTTTGGCAACGCTTCCCTGGCACCTCCAGTCAAAAAAAATCTCAGTGGGTGTTGGGAAAGACTTTTCTCCAGAGAGCTGCAGCTTCCCAGAGTAGGAAGTACTACTGACTTGGATCCATCAGTGGTCTGATGGGATTGATCACAGCTTTATATGTTCACCTTGATCACAGACAGGGCTCCTCACTCAGCATAAAAAAGTTGGAACAGCTATAAGCCTTCATCCAGTGATTTAAAGTGCACATGTAATCATTTTTCCACCTTCTTTCAGAAACTTCAAGTTTGAAGATGTCTTCGTTAACATCCCCAGGGATATTGCCAGGCTTTCCAGAGAAGCAGGCATAGAAAAATTCATTCACGTCTCTCACCTGAATGCAGACTTGAGGAGCCCTTCTAAATACCTCCGGAATAAAGTAGGTCACTGAATTTTGTTTTCAGATGCTGCTGCTTTGCAGTTACTTCAGGGATATTAGGGGCAGAATCAAAATCTCTTCCCCTTTTGCTTTCTTTGCCCCTGCTTGAGCACAAAATATGCATATTTCAAGGAGATATTTCAGGATCACAGAGCTATTGAACCCAACGTTCTCCTTTTCTAAGGGTCCCTTGGCATGTTGGCGTGAGATGGAACCATGTCCCTCGTTTAAGGTTTTTTGGGGGGGCATTTGTGTGTGAACACACATGGTAATCGTGCCCCAGTAGCAGTGTCCAGTTAAAGCTTCTCAGTAAGAAAGAGAAAACACAAAGCTGTGTATAGACGCTAAAGTAAACAATGACTCATGAATTGTGTCCAAATAGTGTAATATATGACAATAAAATTGCAATACGAATCAATGTAAGGCACAAAGTACTATGTAACAATAAAGTCCAAAACAAAGGTCCAAAACAATAGATTGATGAAATTTCCAGATAAAGTATTCATTTCGTGAACCTTCTTTTGAATAGGACCGATGTATAACTTCAAACTGCAAGAATCATTTTTAACGTTTGTAGTGAGGCTGTATACAGTTAAGAAATCAACAATCTTCAGAAAATCAACAGACTTTGAGGCTACATTCTTACTTGTCTTTGAAATGTGGTGAACTTGATGGCTTGACCTTAGTACTTTGGTATGCTCTGCAGACTTTCATAAGAATTATTTTTTCTGAAGATTGCTGATTTGGACACGACTCATGAGTAACTGTTTACTGTAGCGTCTACACACAGGTTTGTGTTCTCTCTTATTGTTTATCTGTGACTGTGGTTCTCTGTTTTTTTTCAGTTAAAGCTTCTCTAAAGCATGTTTTTAAGTGCACGTGCCCTCTCGCAGGCACAGGCTAAGAAATGGGGGGGAGTGAGTCTCTTTTCTGTGTAGTGTAATGATGAAAAACAACACTAACCAAAATTTTGAGAGTAGTTTTAAAGCAGTACATGAAGTGATGTGGAGCAGGATGATGCTCCAGTAGTGGAAGATGGAATGGGACAAAGATGGTTATCCAGTCGAGGATTTGTTCTTAGCATGTTTTTCTTATCACTGGTTTTTGGCATATCATTGAGTAGTATTATGCTAGTTTCTTGTGAACTAGAGAGGCACCACTGTCCAGTTTTGGTAGCTTATACAGCTTTATTCTGAATTACTTGAATTTAAGAAATTCTTTACAAAGAAAGGGCACTGTAAGCCCCCCCATATCCTGAGGTTGGGAACACCTCTCTCTCCCCCTCCTGGCGTCCTTGCTCTCTGCCTCCCCATTGGTCTGTTTTCTGGATGTCTTTCCCTTGCATATTCATCAGAAGAAAATCCCCGGTTTCCGGTGGGTGGATCGGCGATGGCGGGTGCTCTCCTCAATGTCTGAGGAGGCGACTAGCACACCCTCGGCTTGGAGGGGTGCCATCTCAAGTGGCACCCCCACGGAACCCTGGTGAAGGGTTCCAGGCCAGGGGGCTTTTGAGGGTTAGCCTCTTCGATGGCTACGTGCTGGAGAATAGAGGCTTTCCTCCGCCCCGAAGGTCCAGCCGGCTGGGTGACCTTAGGGTACAAGCCAATCTAACCGGGACAAGTGCAGGAGATCGAGCAAAATAGAATATGAAGAGAGCGGGGTCAATTATGACCAACAATGAATGTGAGTTTGACATAAACAGATTGTTTTTATAAAACGGAGTATCCCCCCCCCGTGGGAAAAGCGGTGCGTAAGGAGGGACGCCTCCTAAGTACGTGAATGGACTAACGTAGGGAAGGGGGGAAGCAAACAGCGAATTCTTTTCTGAGAGACTTACTTGAGTACTGATAGTGGAGCGACGAGTCTTTCGGGTCCTGGCATAGCGATTTGGAAGTGTAAACAAAGTGAAATATGGCGGCTTCCCGAGGAAAGTTAAAACCGAAACCAGGCAGTCAGAGCCCAAGACCGGATGAGGGAGCAGACGTCATGAAGTTGCTAGCGGATATGCTGAAGCCAGTAATGGAGCAACTTGGTGGTATTAATCAGCAATTGGCCACACTGAACCAAAACTTCGCTCTGCAGCAGCGCCAGCTG
>NW_015165857.1:121647-121906 GCF_001447785.1 Gekko japonicus | reverse complement strand
CATGGAGGCTGCTTATAGGGCATACTCCAATTATATTAGGAGAAATGACCTGCCTGGAGAGATTGTGATGAGATTTGCAAGAAGACAGACCAGAGATGCGGTATTAAAGGCAACTTCAGCAAACCCACTGAAAATTGGGAACACAATCATAAAGACTTTAAAGGATATTCCATTTGAAATCCGTCAAAAGAGGAAAGGTTACAAAGAACTGATCTCATTTCTCCAAACTAATGGAATTCAGTACAGGTGGGCGATTCCT
>NW_015165857.1:88800-120908 GCF_001447785.1 Gekko japonicus | reverse complement strand
GTAACAAGTCCGCCTTTATTTCTGTTACTGGGGCAATTAGTTCACTCATAAGTTCTTTAAGATTCTCTCCTTTGTTCTCTGGCACCCCCTGGAAGTGTAGGACCATATTGGCCTTATCCATTTGTACTTGAAGCATTTGATCTTCCAAAGAAGAAGTTTTATTTTCCAATTTTTGCACTTTCTTCTTCACTTTCTGCGTTGATTCAGCTACTTTCTTTACTTTCTCAGCATCCTGATTCATTACTTGAATCAGATCAGTTATTTGCGTTTGTTGTGCAGAAATGCTCTGTGTTACCACGGACATCTGCTCTGTGAAGTTATTCAGCTGATCCAGTAGAGGGCGCATGAACTCAGCTATAGCCTTTGCCGTCTCACTGGTCGTTTCCGGCTTAGGGGACTCTGGTTTCGTTTTCAAAAGTCTGTCTTTGTCTTTGTCCCTCTTCCCCGCCATCTTTTTCCCGTTTTACTTTCGGAAAGTTTTTTAAGTCTCTGAATATGCACTTGACTGCTTAGCTCGATTGGGTAAGTACTTCTGGGCAATTTAATCGCGTTTCTCTTCTGCCCCCCCCTTCGCTCAACAGTTTATGTGCATGGGAGGCGTCCCCCCCGCTCGCTTTTCCCGTTCCGCGGAGTAGGTTAGGGAGCATCTTTTCTTTCAAAAATCGTTTTCCAGTTGACTCACGTTCATAGTTGGCCTTTCGACCACACTTCTTTCATCATTTTTCACGCCTGATCTCCTGCGCTTGCCCCGGTTAGCTTCACTTGTACCATTCGGTCTCTCGGCTGGAGGAACCACTGGAGCGAAGGGGCACCTCAATTCTCTGGCATTCTGCCATTGAAGAGGCTACCCCTCAGAGCTGCTTGGCCAGGGTCCCTTTGCTGGGCCCCTTGGGGGGGTTTACAAGCCTGCTCACCCCCTCCTTCCGCCGGAGCACAGAGACACCCCCAGGAGGTCTGGGAGGTGAGTCCGTGAGCATGCCGCCATCAACCGGAAGTCAGGTGGGCGATTCCTGAAGGTGTAATTTTTAAAATCAAGGGCAAAAGAGAGAAGATTGACTCCATCTTTAAAGCTAAGGAATTTTTGAGATGTCAGCTCGGGCCGGAAGAAGAACGTAAAGATGAAGAATCCAAGTCAAGTGACTCTGTTACTTCGGGAGCGGACGAGGACTCTGTGGGGGAAGCGGGTGCGAGAGCGGGAGCAACGAAAACTGTATATGATTTTAGGGATAGAAAACCGAAGTAGGGCAGAAGGACTCTGTAAATTGCTCTTTGAAGTAAAGAAAATGCTCAAGAAGTACTCTCACAAAGATTAACTTACTAATGTAGAAGATATGTTAAACAAGAACCTCACAAGTATATTGTATCACTAACACTTGTTTTACTAACATTTATATTAACATGGAAAGGATCTCCTACTCTTGGGTTTTTAGTTAGTGTGGGTATCTTTCCTTTATCCTTAGATGTAGTCCCCCCTCCCTATATTTTTCGTTGTAGTTAATAGTCTATGAAAAATAATAAAAATACCCCTTTGGGGGTTTCAAAAAAAGAAGAAGAAGAAGAAGAAGAAAATCCCCAATGGAAGGACTCCTTCACCCCATCCATGTTCAGATATACATCCAAGGATGTGCATGTTCTGTTCAGGAAAAAATATCCTAATCAAGAAGCCCAAATTCTGCACTTGGAAGAAATTAGAATTAGGCATACTTAAGTAAACTACATGTATTGTGTGCCATTCTGCAAAATCAACGTTTTCAAATGCGGAACTATTTGGTAAAGAAGGAAGGGCTAGAACCCCAGCTATTTGGGCTGGAAATGAAAGCTGATGTTCTCAGAATGTTGGATTTTGTTCCAAATACTAAATTCTATGCAATGCTCTTCACAGATAGACCTTCCTGATCCACAATCTCTACTGGACCCAGATGAGACTCACTCAAAATGAGTGAGTTCATGGCCAAAGACATTTTGATGTCTTCAAGAAATAGAACATTTCTTCTTCTGTCTAAATCATGGTCTGTGGCCTAGGAAGGACCCAAATATCTAAAAGGCCTTCTCCTCCCATACATTCTTGTATACCAGTTTTTCCTAGTCTGTGGGTCACAAACCTCTGAAAGTAAGTTGCGGACCAGCCCCCCCAGTGGCTGCCACTGCCCTTTCCATGGTTTCCTTTTGTATTTTGGAAACCAAGCTCTGACCCTGGAAATGGTATCTTCTATGGCATTCATTAGTTGGTATCTGTTTCTTCACTGCATAGACACGTTGATCAAGTAAATCATGTCCTGATGGTTACTAGAGAGAGTTTCTTAGAATGTTAGTGGGGATTATAGGGAGGAATGGAGAAGGAGAGGGTGGTCGAAGGCTGGAATGTCCATATGCAAAGGCTGCATACGTCAGAATGTCGCTTGGGGCTCATAGTGGGGGCAGCTGCACCCTTTCTGCGATGTTTGTTGGTTTCACAAAAACATCTGGTTAGCCACTGTGGAAAATGGAATGTTGAACTAGATGGGTGCCAAGGTCATAATTTGGCTAGAGCACCAAAAATCCTTGGGCCAGCCTTGAATGGGGTCACCATACTGTGTACCAGGGATGTGAACCACCTATAATCCTCAGGCAGCTACTGGCTGTTCCTCCAATCGTGGTAGCCTGCCTGGTATCAACCGGAGCCTTTCCCATCGTAGCTTCCACTTTGTGGAATGGGCTCCCTGTGGATGTAAGGGGTGCACCGTCGCTAGAAATATGGAGAAGCTGCTGTAAGGTTGTTTTCTTTGCCATGGCTTTTTATGGGGTTTAGACTGCAGGCATCTTATGCATGTGTGTGTATGATATTATTTGGGGCTCTATTTTGCATGAGTTTTGTAAGTTTCCTTGAGCCACAATGACAGGCGGGATATAAATAGTTAATAGTGGCCCTTTTCTCATTACTGTTCTGAACTAGATGAAATTTGTTGGCCAGTTTCAAGTAAAGCGATAACAGGGACAGGTTTCATACAGTGAATTTCCTTCTGTTAATGAGCCATCTCTGAAGCGCTGTGGTCATTTCAAACACTGCTGCTTTTTCCTCTGCTCTTTTTTGCCGCATGATCTTCCTCAGACTTTTTTTAACATTCTGAGTTGAGCTCTATAGTGCTAAACCAATATAGCATTTTCGTGCTATAGCAGCACCATTGAGATGCCTTGACTCCATTGACTCTATAACAGGTTAGCACTATAACACTCACCTTAGAACATTTTTTAAATCGGCGAGGGATGTTGTGGAAAAAGAGGGGGGGGGGGGGGGGGGGTGAGCTGTATTGTAGGAAGTGCTATGGACATTTTAAACAGCACTCCAGAATTATTCAAAAGCACAACGAAGGGGTTGAAAACAGAAAAAAGCAGTTTCCCTCAAAAGCAGTTCAACTGCATTTTGTTAACCTGATGCAAGTGGGCTTGTATGGATAGGTGGGCCATTCTGGTGTAGTGGTTAAGTGTGTGGACTCTAACCTGGGAGAGTTTGAATCCCCACTCTTCCCCTTGCAACTGCTGGATGACCTTGGGCAGGCCATAGTTCTGGCACAGCTGTTCTTTGAAAAAGAGCAGTTTCTGCCAGAGCTCTCTCAGCCCCACCTACCTCACGGGGTGTCTGTTGTGGGGAGGGGAAGGGAAAGGAGTTCGTAAGCCGCTCTGAGACTCCTTTGGGTAGTGAAGGGCAGGGCATAAATCTAATCTCGTCCCTTCTTCTTTTTCTAGGTAAATAAATTCCGCTAGCAGCCAGTTACTAAAACGGGTCTGTCTGAAATGACAGAAAAAAATCCATTAGCAACCAGTTACTAAAATGGAATACCAAGGCAGTTTGAAAAGAGTCACTGGCTATCAGTTTATGTCTGGGCACAATTCAGATGTCAAAGTAGTTTGGAACTGGGATCTCTGAAGGCCCTCCTGTTCCTGCATAGACCTTCCTGTATGTCAAAAGCGTCTTCTGGGTCTTGACTCTGGCTGCTGTCTATCCCAAACAGTCAGTTGGCTACTAGGGGCAGCCTTTTGCATCATGGCAAGAACTTTGGAATGCCCTCACCTGCTAGATCAGGTTGTTCTGGCCCAAGCTTTTGACCATACTTAACTTCTGTTTACAGGGGTGTATGTGTAGTAATCTCCTTTGTATTGTTTAATTACCTTGGAGGCATAGACTTGATTGGAGGAATATACTTAGATACAAAATGTTTGTTTTGGATTGATCCGCCATACACATATGGGCGTGGTAGACTTGGTTTTCTTTTTCTGTTTTGCTATTTTAGTGTTTGGTTTCTCTTTATATTAGTCTTTAATCCAGCAAGGAAATTCACAATTGCATCTGTAGTATCTTCTCTTTCATCATCTTCAATATGCTTCACGTGCACAGGTGTTGTGCTGAGATTGCTTCCTCAAAATGTTGAATACATTTCCAAGTAAATAAATTTGATTCAGTTTGTGTGAGAAATCCCAGATCAGTGTGGCGCCTTGGAATTTCATCACAGTGCCTGGTATTTTTGACAGCTGATTTTATCCTAGCATCTCTCAGCAATCCTTGCTTATCATTTTGTGTCAGAATATTTGTATGACGCAAAAATGAATATTCATAAAGTCCTTGTCATCTGCTTGTTGACATGTAAACGTTAATTTTAGGCCGTTCGGTGGCAGCAGATAAACTTATTTCCTAAACAGTTATTTTTCTTTACTGGCTCTAATATTCAGTTAAATGGAGATGCAGCTTGTTTATGAGAAATTGGGGGAAAGAAGTTAGGTTAAGGTTAGAAGTTAGTGATAATTAAGTTAATGGGGATTTCCCCTATAATTATTTATTCACTGCAACCTTCTTACCCTGGCATTTATGAAATTATGAAAAACTGTGGGGGGGGAAGGTCAGGATCTGGAAGCAATAGTTAGAAAATGTGGCTATTAAACATAAAACCCTGATGAGTTGAAAACAAAGCTTCTGTATTTTCAGGCTGGGTTTTAGATTTTAAAAGATGAAGCGTGATTTAAACTGGCAGTGCGGTGGCACGAGTGGTTAAGACGCTGAACTGCAGACTGGAAGGTCGGTAGTTCAGCGGTTCGAGACCCGAGTGCCGCATGACGGAGTGAGCTCCCGTCTCTGGCCCCAGCTCCTGCCAACCTAGCAGTTTGAAAGCAAGAAATTGCAAGTAGATAAATAGGTACCGCTTCAGTGGGAAGGTAACAGCGTTCCGTGTGCCTCGGCATCTAGTCATGCCGGCCACATGACCACGGAAACGCCTTCGGACAGCACTGGCTCTTCGGCTTGGAAACAGAGATGAGCACCACATCCCTAGAATCAGATTCGACTGGCTTTCAAGCAAGGAAAACCTTTACTATAAGTATATGGTTAATGATTAGGTATGTACTTAATGACTGCAGGCCCCATTTTTGGCAGCTTTGGCAGCCTTGGTGATCTTCAGATTCTGTTCTTCTTTTTTTTGGTAAACAAATTTTATTTTCTCAGGAATACAACATATAAAATTAAATCATTTCGTTCTATCAATTGTCTACCCCATTCCCAGTTCCTCCCCTCCCTCCAGTGGCTTCCCGCAATGCTTCCACCCCTGCTCCAAATTACTTCGTATCATCAACTATATCAATTTCTTATCATTACAATCTAAAGATAACATCATTTGACTTAATATTGATCTAAACATATTAAGTTTTGTTTCACATCCCAGTTCTTTTCCAGATATATTTTAAAGTCACTCCATTCTTGAAAAAACACGTCGTCTTCTTTATTATTCAACTTCTTCGTAATTTTGTCCATCTCTGCCATGAACAGAACTTTTTGTATCCAGTCTTCAATTTCTGGCACTTTCTCTGTTTTCCAAAATTGTGCATAAATCATTCTCGCTGTTGTGATTAAGTACCAGAATAAAGTCTTTTTAGTTGTATTGACTTCTTCCATTTTCAGTCCCAAAAGCAGAATTTCCGGCGCCTTTTTGAAAGAGCATTTCAGTATTTTTTGCATTTCTTTCTGGACTTTTGTCCAAAAGTCAACTGCTTTCTCACAAGTCCACCACATGTGGTAAAATGAGCCTTCATGGCTTTTACATTTCCAACACTTATTTGACATATTCTGGTTCATATTTGCAATTTTTTTCGGAGTCATGTACCACCTATACATCATTTTATAACAATTCTCTCTAACATTGGTACAAGGCGATATCTTAATAGAATTTTTCCACAAATATTCCCAGGTTTCAATAGCCACTTCCGTATTCATATTTATCGCCCATTTTATCATTTGCCCTTTTACAGTCTCATCTTCAGTATACCATTTTAGTAACACTTTATACATTTTAGAGATATTTTTTCCCCCTTCACTCTCCCAAATCATTTCAATCTCATTTTTTTCCTCTCTAAAACCATAGTTTCTTTTGTCTGATCTAAAAAGATCAAAAATCTGCATATATTTCAACCATTCATATTCATATTCAATTTCATTCTGCTTTTTCATTACCCATTCTGTTCCCACTTTTTTAATTAGATCTTTATATGGCAACCAATCTTTATCTCTATGTCTTGAGTAAGATGTTAACACTTCCACTGGTACAATCCACAATGGTCTTACATCACAAAAGTATTTTTTATACCTCATCCATACCACAAATAGTGCTTTTCTTACCACATGAAGCTTAAAAAAGCTATCCATTTTTGTTTTGTCATACCATAAATATGCATGCCAACCAAATCTACAATCATGGCCTTCTAACCCCAGTAACTTATCATTTTCTAATTTCACCCACTGTTCCATCCAGGTTAGACAGACCGCTTCATAATATAGTCTAAGATTTGGTAGTTGTAGCCCACCTCTGTCTTTGGCATCACAAAGAATTTTCATCTTAATTCGCGGTTTCTTGCCTGCCCAAACAAACTTTGATAGTTCTTGTTGCCACTTCAGATTCTGTTCTAAAAGGCCTCGGGGTGGCCTCATTTTGTGTGTCTGTTGCCTTCTGTTACAGATGTGGTTAGTCTTAGTGCTGGATGGGTTCTTAATACTCTGGATGGAATACTTAGTACAGGATGGAATACTTAGGCTGAGTTCAGACTGGCAGTTTGGCCCGATAGAGGCACGTTTCACAAATGGATTGAAGGGGCCGGTTCACACAGCCACAGCTGTCAGGCGTTCCCCAGCCATACTCACCCCATCCTATGACGATTCCCTACCGTGTTAAAAAAGTACCAGGTGAAAGCCGTAGCAAACCTTGGAGGGCGCATTGATCCTGCTTCCCGGAAGTGTGCACACTAAAAGCCGCAAACAAGCCGCATTGCTGCGGTGCTGCTGCACCTATGCGCATAGGCGCATGTCGCCGGAGTGAAAAAAAGCCGCTTACAGCTGTGCCTCTGCCAGGGGCGGGCCAACAGTGCGAACGCTCCCTTGTGCCTCCTCCCCGGTATGCTCCCGCATCAGTAGGTGCAGTGCAACCGGGAATCCCCGGCGCGACTTGGTCCGGTCTTTTTGCCCCGCCTCCCTCATGCTTCATACTGCCAGTCAGTTCTCAGCCTTAGTGTAGCATTTTCAGGGGCGATAAAATCAAGGTATAAACTGCTTGTTAGCTCCTTTTTTTAGAGGATAATGTGAAACTTCATCTTGTGAAATATTAATACGGGGTTAATTTGCTGTTAATGCCTTGACAACAGGCTGCTGGAGAAAAGGCAGTGAGAGAAGAATTTCCGGATGCCATCATCATGAAGCCTGCTGAAATGTTTGGAAGAGAGGACAAGTTTTTGAACTATTATGCAAGTATGCACTTACTGGAGCATGAAATCTGCTTTGTTAAGGGGAAAGTAATGCTGGAGAGGAAGTGGTAGAATCTCACTTCTTTCCACCATTGCTCCCAATTGTGCCTCTGTTCCCTCATGCCAGCCCATGTCATGAATCAATGACTAGAATGACTGGCAGCTACTTCACATCACCTCCTATCTGGTTCTTTTAACTGGAGATGCCGGGGTAGTTGAACCTGTGACTTTTGGCATGCCAAGCAGATGCTCTGGTTTTGATCTACAGCCCAGCCCCGTTTTAAGTTCATTTCCCTCTTCAAACTGTTGCTACTGTCTTCTGGAGATATAGTTGTAGATCTTAGTGGTTCTTTGTGATGCACATTTGCCTGGGTTTGTTACTCTAGAATTGTAAACATCGGAAACTTTGCCAAGCCCGTTTTTGTTTATTCAAAATGAAGACTTGGCCCCCTCCCATCTCTTTCCATTCCTTGGGATTGGCAGGAGGAGCCTCTTCTCTGGTTGTATCCATTGAGAGAGGAAAGGTTTGCTGTTTCAAACTTGGGTGATCACAGCACTCAATACAGAAGTTGGATTTTTTTTCCACTAGAGAGGAAATGGAATTTTAGAAACTCAAAATCCTGCACTCTTGAGAATTAAAGTTTATCTGTTGGAATTTGAAAGCATTTCCTTTAATCCGAAACTGAAGAATGCTTTCGGAAAGTTTTACTCAACTTTTTGTCATGATTCATCTTTATATTTGTGTGTTCGGTATGTGTTCAGGACACCATTCTCTTTCAAGGTTTTTGGGTCACAGGTTCAGTCTCCTGCATCTCTGGTTGAAAAACTTGGGTAGGAGGTGATGTGTTAAACTTTGACCAGGGACCCTGGAGAGCCATATCTTCAAGACTGAACTTGAGGAACCAAGGGTCTGATTCGGAATCAGACCACTGCATATGTATGTGTAATTGCACATCCATCATTTTTTTAAATTTTATTGTATTTAAGAAAGAAGTAATAATAACTACTGTAAATACAACCTGAATTATACTGTAAATACAACCTGAGAGAGACAGTTTGGTGTAGTGGTTAAGTGTGCAGACTCTAATCTGGGAGAACTGGGTTTGATTCCCCACTCGTCCACTTGCACCTGGCTGGATGACCTTGGGCAAGCCATAGTTCTGGCACAGCTGTTCTTGAAAAAGAGCAGTTTCTGTCAGAACTCTCTCGGCCCCACCTACTTCACAGGGTGTCTGTTGTGGGGAGGGGAAGGAAAAGGAGTTTGTAAGCCCCTCTGGGTGGGGTATAAATCCAATATCTTCTTCTCCTTCTGTATACTTTAGTAAAAGCAAATATTGCATGAAATGGACCTTAAGTTTCATTATTTATTTATTAAATGTATATGGCTCAACATGCCAAAATCTAGTGGCTGTGAACTCGACAGCCACTTCTGGCCATTCTGCAGGGTCTTCCCCTCCTTTCAGACAGATGTAGGAGTTCCCTGCTTTCTGGGCATGTTCTTTTATTTATTAATTTTTTAAAAGGCAGTTGAGTCTCACGTTGATGTTTTAAGGTATGGTTGTATGTTTTGCTGAAAGCCTCCCTCCAGGCAGCTTTTCTTTGGTTCCTGATAGCCCCATTTGCATTCCCCAAGTAACTTATCCATCTCTGTTTAGACATGCGCTGGTTTGTGGGTGTGCCGCTGATTTCCATGGGCAAGAAAACAGTGAAACAGCCTATCTATGTAGGTATTTAGGCAAAAATGTCCATTTTAGAGTTTATTAAAAAAAAACCTTGCCGTTTATGTTAATGTTTGTTCTTGAAAATTTTAACCCGCAGGTGGTTGATGTAGCCAAGGCAATAATTAATGCCATTAAGGAACCTGATGCTAAAGGCAAAACGTATGCATTGACCGGGTAGGTTAGTCTTTTTACCATAAACCATGAAACCTTTCTATCTGGTATCTCTGATCAATACTGCAGTGTTATAGTGCTACAGATTGTGTGTGTGTGAGAGAGAGAGAGAGAAAGAAATAGACATGCAGATTACAAGAACTCAAGTTAGTGATCATCTGGAATTATTAGATCAGAGTGGGTTTCCAATTTTGTAATTCACCTAACTGGTTGCGGCCACAATCAAAACATATTGGTTTGCGCTAAATCAAGCCTTTGCACTGTCTCGGAACCCAGTTGAGGAACTTTGATCAGACAGCTAAGCAGGATCTTTGGCAGTAAGGCTGGAGTTTTCAGAAGTGACAGTGAATGCCAAATGTAATCAAAAGAGAAAATGATCTTGTTATAAACCTGGACTTCAGAAGTTAGCAGTTCTTTCACCAGACCTTTATCCAAACAGTTTTTAAATTAATGAGCAGTGAGCCCTGACCTGAATAGCCTAGGCAAGCCCGGTCTCGGAAGCTAAGCACTGGCTTCTAGTCTAGTAAGTAGGGTCGACTCTGGCAAGTTCTTGGATGGGAGACGACCTTGGAATGCCAGAGGTAGGAGGATGGGGGCAGGCTTTATTCAGCCACCTCTCTGAATATCCTCCCGGCCCCCAGTAGGGATCAGTCACCAGAGGTCGCCATGACTTCCAAGTGCACACACACTTATATACACACATACATGCACATGTGAAAAAAATACAACCCCCCCCCAAAAATTAATAGGCAGTGTGAGTGTATGGGGGTCAAAACCCAAAAGTGAGTGATAACTCTTTATGTGTGTGAGAGGGGAGGGGTAAATGAATCAAGGAGGAAGAACTGGGGTGAAATTCAAGAGGAATCTCTGTGGCTTCCCCGTAATGTGTGTAATGGCCATGAGATACAGCGTCCTGCTTAGCCTGTCCTAGGTGTTGGTGCTGCCTTAAGAGCAGTGGGCCAGTTCTCAGTATTTGCTTATTTACTTCATTTGCAGCCCATCTCTCTTGTTGAAACTCAAGGTGGATCACTACATACATAGATCGGTTCAGTTGGACAGCATATTGCATTGCGAAGTAGTCCAAACACTTGATAGCATACATGTTTTTACCTTGAGTGATAGGCCGTCTTTCACATTAGAATGATCTGGCAATTTTCTGCTTCAAAATATTGAGTAACTATGTAATAATATATATAGAAGTTATCTTTTTAAGTGTTTCCTCAACCTGGATTCCTGCTTGGCCTTCATATCACTCCCGAGATCTTTACCATCATATTTCTTTAATTGCTGACACACCTATTTTTATATGGCTGGAAAGCAGGATAAAAATGCAACAACATTGCTTTTTCTGTTCCATGTTATTTTGTCCTGGGGTGGGTGAGGGTGGGAAGAGGGGTTAAAGTTCAAATATGCTGCAAGGTTTTTTTTTCCCATCAAGCTATTTTTAGGGCAGAGCCTTTCTGACAGATATTTTTGGCTTCAGCTTCCTGTGCACCTTTGATTCTTTCTCTGCTCACTTGAGGTTTGATTCCCCACTCTTCCACTTGCACCTGGCTGGATGACCTTGGGCAAGCCATAACTCTGACACAGCTGTCCTTGAAAAAGAGCAGTTTCTCTCAAGAGTTCTCTCAGCCCCACCTACCTCACAGGGTGTCTGTTGTGGGGAGGGGAAGGGAAAGGAGTTTGTAAGCTGCTCTGAGACACCTTTGGGTAGTGAAGGGCGGGGTATAAATCCAATCTCTCTTTTCTTTTCTTCTCTTCCCTTCCAAGATTTCACCACTGCACATCTAAAATAACGTCCTTACAGCAGTTTTACTTTGCCGCTCATGAGGATTGTTTCGTATGCACTGAGCTTTCAGGCCACCAGTGCTATTCACTTAGCAACCAGAGCTGTTTCAAAAACTCGTGTAACTGGGATATAGCAGAATACCATGTACTGGAACATGAATATGCTTTAATCATGTTCTGGTTTCCATTTGCCTCTCAAAACCTCTTCCTAAAGAGGTGATGTTATATTATGTGCCCAGATTATGCGTGATTTTCACATAAAAATGGAGTTCGCGTGTACCCTCCTAAACTTCTTATCCATATTACAATGCATAAACATCAGTAGGAATGGCTGCAAGAGACACAGCTTGACTGAATTTAAACTTTACTTTGCCTTTCCCCCCTGCAGCATGCATAGATACGTCCTTTATGATCTGGTACGTTATCTTTATGCGGTTCTCCACAGAGGTTTTCTCCCATATCCACTGCCTCGGCCTTTGTATCAGTAAGTATAGTGTCTGTCTGTCTCTTCTTTTGTCAGTCATATAAATCACAGGAACTCGATTCAGATTTTGCAGTTACAGGGTACATTCAGATCTGTGATAAGAGGCCCTTAAATTTCACTGCAGTTGGTGAGCCTGAAGGGACGTCTTGTGTTCTCTACCTTGCATAGAATGTACTGCCTGAGTGAGGAACTCGTGTTTATTTCTACATGGGTTCTGGGGGGGGGGAGGCATTTAGAACATGCAACATGTGCTGCATTCTGACCATGAGAATGGTCTTGGGTAAGAGGGGATGCGTTTCTAAAATTGAGTCTTCATTCAGGTTCTGAACAAGAATGGCAGCAAAAGAAGGTTCATGAAAGAATTTTGTGCTGTTTCTGCCTGACCCATTTTGAGGAAAGGACCTCCTACAGCCCTCCTCCCCGTGGGCAAGGGAACTGTGGGATCCAGTTACCAGTATCTGCTTCTGTTATCCGTGACCATTCCATCATCTTGCTTGATGCTGCAGTTCAATATTCCCCTCTGCCCGATGTTCCCTGCTCCTCAAGGGAATGGGGATTACGTTGAATCATAAAGTTGGGATCTCCAGGGTCATCTAGTCCAACCCCCTGCACAATTCAGGAAATTCAGAAATACTTTGTCCCACACACACACCCAGTGACCCCGGTTCCATGCCCAGAAGATAGCAAAAACCCTCCAGGATCCCTGGCCAAACTGGCCTGGAGAAAAATTGCTTCCTGACCCCAAAGTGGCAATCGGCATTTCCCTGGGTGTGTAAGAAAGGGCCACAAGAACTAAGCACTCATGCAACCCTTCCTGCCCTTCCTTTCATGATCTGCCTAAGTTCACAGAATCCATGTTGCTGTCAGATGACCATCTAGCCCCTGTTTGAAAACCTCCAAAGGAGAGCCCACCACCTCCTGAGGAAGCCTGTTACGCTGAGGGACTACTCTATCAGGAAGTTCTTCCTAATGTTTAGCTGAGAGCTCGTTTGATTTAATTTCAAATCATTGGTTCTGGTCCAACCTTCCGGGGCAACAGAAAACAACTTTGTACCATCCTCTCTATGACAGCCCTTCAAGTACTTGAGGATGGTTATCATATCATCTTTCAGTTGTCTCCTCTCCAGGTTAAACAACAGTGTTATCAAAACTCATAATTGTGATGGTTCTCTGTTTTCTGCTTTGCATTACAGTTTATGTGCAAGGTTCTTTGAGGCAAGCCCCTTTGAGCCGTGGACAACCAGAGACAAAGTGGATCGGGTAGGCATGAGTTTGCAGTTGCTGATTCTTGCATGTTCTTTCCGACTGTTCGGGCTGAAAGAATTTTTGATGTGTTTAGCACCTTAGAGTGTGTTAATGCCATAGAGTTCCTGTTTTATTTAGGATTGCTTGGGCAGAGTCTAATTTTGCACTAGCTATGAATTAACTGGATTTTGGAAATACGGCAGCTTGAAGCAGACTTCTTATTGGGGGAGAGGCGGAGTTTTTTCCTCCACCCTTTTGAAGGCAATTGTTTGGCACGGTTACTGCTGGAAAAAAACTGGTTTGTTCTACCAGTTCAACTTTGGGGTCTTGAGCACAGGGTGTGCGTGCTGTGGCTTGGTTGCTGTTGGGAGGTGGGTGTTTTCCCTCGCTTCCTTCAGCATTGTAATAACGTCACGTGGTACTTTTCAGCAGGCAAGCTTTCAGAACCCGCTTTGCTATGATGATTTTGGAAAGATTGCAGCAAAGTTGTGGGGGGGGGGGGCACCAGTGTGGGTGGGAAAGTCTGGATCTTCTCAGTCCTGCCCACCTGTTTAACCTGTTTGGAATGAAATCTCACGGTGTTTACTGTTGCTTTTACTCCTAAGAAAGCGCCAAAGGTTAAGAGACTTGGGAAGCCAAATTGCACTGTATAAAAAAAATCCAGGATGATTGCCAATTTATCTCTTCTTTTAGTTAAATAAACACGTCTTGCGGCACCATCAGAACAATATTTCCAGTCTTTGATGGGTGGTAGATTGACAACAGTCTTCGTTAAAGTGCTTTCAGTTGTAAAGAGATGTCAGACAAGCTTACAAGATGCTCTAATCTCTCTCTCTCTTTTGTCTTTTATTTTTACATCAGTATAGGGGTACAGGAAAGAGAAAGGGTAGGGGGAAAAAAGGAGACAAGCAAAAAAACATAGGACACTTTTTACAAATATCAAGGCATACATTAGTAAGGGAATACATGATATAAAAAATCAAGATAATGACACTTAGCACATTTCAGACACTTCACACATTTCATCCTTCTATTTTCACATTAGGAATTGTCATTATTCCCTATCTAGACAATTGTAAAGAAAAATATAGAGATTAATTAACATTAGAGTGACAACTTTACAGATTACAATAATAAGATATAGAGGAGAAAAGACAGGAACAAAATATAATTTTTCATATGATAGTTTAGCATTTATATAATGCCTTGTTAATTATGTCTAAGCTAAGGAGATTAAATATAATAAGCATAAAAGGCTCTCCAGTTATTCTCAAACTTGTTTATCAGCCTCTTATTTATATAGTTTGTCAATTTTGCCATAACAGCATGTTCTTGCATCTTCTCTTTCTGATTCTCAAGATCTAGGCAAATAGGGTGCGCTAATCTCTTGTGTCTTTCAAGTTCCATATCACGGACATGAGGTTCCCTGATCTTCCCGGCCTAGAAGACCTGGGCATCACCGCCACTCCCATAGAGCAGAAAGCGATAGAGGTGCTACGCCGTCACCGCACATTCCGCTGGCTGGAAGCAGAGATTGAGGAAGCAAAACCGGCCAAACCCGTTACCGGCATGTAACAGTTAACTCCCGAGGCTTTGCAGCCTGGACTTGCATTGATCTTGTTTGTTCGAGAATCTGTACATAACAGAAAATTTAAATCCATCCTGTAGCCTTCATTGTGTACTGTTTTTGTTTTAGGATTTTCAGAATGACAGAGAGAGTCTGTGGCTTGTTTGTTTTTAAACTATGAATGGTCCCTGTCTGAACTGAATTCCAGCTCTCCTTGCATGCTGTTAGTTTTATGATTGCGCTGGCCTTAGGTTTTCAGTTTTTGATTCTCAGAACTGGGAAGATGTCCAAGGAGGTTAGCTGTCTTCACAGTTTTGACTTCGTATGCTGGGATAGGCAGTGGCCAAATGACTTGCCCAGATTCAGTGAGGAGCCCTTTACAGCTGAGCCTGAATCTCTGTGGCCCAAGCCAAACCCTTTGACCAGATTTCACCGTGGTTGCTTTCTCAAATAGAACTCACTGGCTCCATTACCTTTTTAAAATACCGTGTGTACACAAAACAAAACACAGCTCTATCATACAATCTGCTAAATAAGCAGACTGTTCTTCAGATTATTAGAGGGGCTGCATACAACAAGGAGAGTCTACGTAGTCACTTCATTTCTCACCATCCCCTTCTTTAGAGCTCTTGCAGCAATGCTGAGCGCCACAGAACCGAGTCCTTAGGTGCCATATGGCTGTTTACACGCATCATGATATGGCTACTGTTCATCTTTGAGATTCCAGGTAAACAGTGAGTTAGGTAAAGGTTTCCCTTGCTCGAAAGCCAGTTGAATCCGACTCTAGGGATGTGGTGCTCATCTCCGTTTCCAAGCCGAAGAGCCAGCGCTGTCCAAAGACGTTTCCGTGGTCATGTGGCCGGCATGACTAGACGCCAAGGAGCACGGAGTTGGGTCCTGGTAAATGTCTCTGCTGATGGAGTGAGGTGTGGATGCTCCTGTTTTCATTGAGTTCCCTTCTCTTGCTGCAGATCTCCAACTCCCCCTTCATGCTGTTCTGGAAGGGGGGTGTCCCTTATCATTTCCCCAGGAGCTTCCTTTGGGGGACAAATTTTCAGCTGGCACCAAGCCAGTCGTCCGTTTATGGAGGGAGCCAGGGCTTCTTTTGTAGAAAAAGCCCAGCAGGAACTCATTAGCATAATAGGCCACACCCCTGACAGTGCATTTCATTCGAATGCTAGGCCACACCCCCGTGGCTTCCCTTGGCTTCCCCAGGCAAGTTGGCCCTTCGACAGGCTGGGAAAGGCATGGGGAGGCATTTAAATGCCTCCTCGATCCTTCCAGGCCCCCCCTGGCCCGCCCACCTCGGAGTCGTCGGGGGGGTCACTCTCCAGGCCTTCCCTCTGTAGCCACACATGCAGAGGTTTTGGCTGTAGTGGGCGTGGCCAGCTCTGAAGCCAGCTGGAACTCCGTTCCTGTGCATTCCTTTCCTGCGCTGGAAGGAGCACTTGTTTTACCTCCATTTATGTAAAATGGTGCCTTAGAGGAAGTTTTATTTATATAATGCTAAAGAGTTTGCAAGGTAAATTTTGGGCGTTGTGGGGCAGGCATAGCTTACAAACAGAGCATAGCTTGCAGACCAGCTCTGCAAGGGGCAGAAGGGCTGATCAGGAAAATGTCTTAACCGTGAGTGTTCCTGTTTGGTGTAGTGGTTAAGTGTGCAGACTCTAATCTGGGAGAACCGGGTTTGATTCCCCACTCCTCCACTTGCACGTGCTGTTGTGACCTTGGGTCAGTCACAAGCTCTGGCACAGCTGTCCTTGAAAAAGAGCAGTTTGTGTCAGAGTTCTCTCAGCCCCACCCACCTCACAGGGTGTCTGTTGTGGGGAGGGGAAGGGAAAGGAGTTTGTAAGCCGCTCTGAGACTCCAAGTGAAGGGCGGGGTATAAATCCAATCTCTTCTTCTTCTTCTTCTTGTTCTCTTGGTTCCGAGAAAATTCCTGTTCGTAATGTTGGAAAAATCGAGAGCTAGGAAAAGAAATGTAATTAGCTACGAAGTGAAGGAATAATTTTGTAAGCGTGTGTGTGGGGAGGGGCACTTTTCATCTGGCCGTCCTCCTATCCCTCTGTTTTTTAGCAAGAGATGCCATCAGACATTCAAAGATGACGCCGAGACAAACGGGACGAACTTCCCCGGAGTTACCGCTCATTTTGATATGTTCTTTCTCAACGCAACGGTTTCCTATCAAAGACAATATAAACTCAATACAGGGAACTCTCCAACCACAATTTGCAATTTGATTATTTAAAACGGAATACATACAATTCTGCATCCCTACACAATATCTGATATCGGACTCTTTCCAGTTCTATGAATAAAACAGATTATATGTGTAACTTGTGACTCAATCTTGTCTATACAGTATTACAATACAAAAGTTATCTAAATATAATCAAAAATAACAATTCCTTACCCATTACTTCAAGAGCTCTTGACAAACGTATATATCTACAGACGGACAAGAAGTCTTAATTGCTACATACACGGTATCCAATATATTGACATGATTCTGTCACGTGCCTCTTACATTGATGATGCCAACTTATCATCCACAGTAATTTACATACAACTTGTAAAGATGTATACAATTTAAGTAATTGTTCATTATGCACTGCCATATCGGGCCAGTATTCCAGTTTAAACATAGATTCTTGTTGGCAACATTAAAGAATCCATTCCTTGGACACCCTAACTGCATGAACGCTTGTAAGATCTTTAAAACCACCTGGTAAACTCCTTGTCAGTTCTGCGCTAAATATACCTAATACATATTGTTCCTATAAAGGCATGTTGTTACACAATAATTCAATTTTGTTTATTTTTTATGATATAAATCAGCACACCCTATTACACATAAAAAGATATTACATAAGAGAATCCAGCATTAAGTCTTTACAGGAAGCATGACAGCTCTAATGCTGCATTGAGCCCAGCTGGCTGTATTGTAGATAATTTGAAGCACCAATAAGCCTCCCTTTGTAAAAGGATCTTATGTGTGTCACATGTGGTATATGGTTTTGAATGAATCACCTCTAACGTGACACATTTAAAGTCCTCTGGACCATGGCCAACTTCAGTAAAGTGCGGAACCAAGGGTGGGCATGTCTCGATCTAGACCTGTGCTCAAGCACACGGGTTCTGAGTGCTCGTGATGTTTGTCCTATGTATTTAAGTCCACATCCACACACTAGCAAATACACTGTCCCCTTAGTAGCACACATGGAGAAATGCGTCAACTCTTTTTTTAAAACCTAATTCTGGGAACTCTAGCACACCTGTTTCCCACATTAAAGAGCAAGCAGCGCATTTTTTACATTTAAAGTGGCCTGTTGGTAAAGTGTCATGTAGATACCTTGGGAGTATATCTGCCCTAATAATCTTATCCCGAATGCTGAGGGTCTTTCTAAATCCGATGATAGGAGGATCTTGACATGACATTATTCAAAATATGCCAATGTTTCAAAACATTGTGATAGACACTGCCAGATTTAGAGCCAGGCGCAGGAATCGCACAGACCTATTAAAGGGCAAATCGGAAAGGTCTGAAAACAATAGGCTGCATTGGGCCCTAGACTTTACAAATAGATCACAGGGTATAAGAAAAATAGTTTTGAAACATTGGCATATTTTGAATAATATCATGTCATGTCAAGATCCTCCTATCATCGGATTTAGAAAGACCCCCAGCATAGGACAAACATCACGAGCACTCAGAACCCGTGTGCTTGAGCACAGGTCTAGATCGAGACATGCCCACCAAGAGGCACCCTTGGTTCCGCACTTTACTGAAGTTGGCCATGGTCCAGAGGACTTTAAATGTGTCACGTTAGAGGTGATTCGTTCAAAACCATATACCACATGTGACACACGTAAGATCCTTTTACAAAGGCAGGCTTATTGGTGCTTCAAATTATCTACAATACAGCCAGCTGGGCTCAACGCAGCATTAGAGCTGTCATGCTTCCTGTAAAGACTTAATGCTGGATTCTCTTATGTAATATCTTTTTAAGTGTAATAGGGTGTGCTGATTTATATCATAAAAAATAAACAAAATTGAATTATTGTGTAACAACATGCCTTTATAGGAACAATATGTATTGGGTATATTTAGCGCAGAACTGACAAGGAGTTTACCAGGTGGTTTTAAAGATCTTACAAGTGTTCATGCAGTTAGAGTGACCAAGGAATGGATTCTTTAATGTTGCCAACAAGAATCTATGTTTAATCTGGAATACTGGCCCGATATGGCAGTGCATAATGAACAATTACTTAAATTGTATACATCTTTACAAGTTGTATGTAAAATACTGTGGATGATAAGTTGGCATCATCAATGTAAGAGGCACGTGACAGAATCATGTCAATATATTGGATACCGTGTATGTAGCAATTAAGACTTCTTGTCCGTCTGTAGATATATACGTTTGTCAAGAGCTCTTGAAGTAGTGGGTAAGGAATTGTTATTTTTGATTATATTTACATAACTTTTGTATTGTAATACTGTATAGACAAGATTGAGTCACAAGTTACAAATATAATCTGTTTTATTCATAGAACTGGAAAGAGTCCGATATCAGATATTGTGTAGGGATGCAGAATTGTATGTATTCCATTTTAAGTAATCAAATTGCAAATTGTGGTTGGAGAGTTCCCTGTATTGAGTTTATATTGTCTTTGATAGGAAACCGTTGTGTTGAGAAAGAACATATCGAAACGAGCGGTAACTCCGGAGAAGTTCGTCCCGTTTGTCTCGGCGTCATCTTTGAATGTCTGATGGCGTCTCTTGCTGAAAAACAGAAAGATTAAAAAAGCTTGAAATTGCCTTAAGAGTCAACTTATTCTTTCTATTCATTGTTATTGCATGCACTTTTGCAGTATTGTATATTTTGTACTTGTGTCATACTGCTGCCCCCCCCCTTTTCATTGTCGTCCTCCTATCCCAGCAGATGTGTGAGTACAGAAGCTGATCTGGGTCCAGTGATATACAGAGTTCACAATATATACCGGAGGGCTTTTTGCCCTTTAATGTAGTCAGCTGTTTAAATAGTTTTTTTGGCTAAGAACTTACAGTTGTGATTTTGAACTTGGGAAAATAGAATCGTACTTGCTGTTCATAGGTGCCATGGTGTCCACCAGTGTGCTTTTCTGGTGCTCACGTCCTTTGTCCCAAAAGCAAAGAGCCAGGTCTGTGTTTGTTCTACTTCACTGCAGCACACAGAGTGGTTCAGAAGCACCAGGAAGGGTCACCGTTGTGTCTGTACTGAGTACCCGCTCACAAACAACTGCGTCCAGCATCTGGGGGTGCTTGTCCTGGAGCTTCCTAATAGACTGTGGAACCTCCATTGTTCATTAGATTGCACCAGCTTCTGAGACGGTTGTTTTGTTGCAGTCCCCGTTCTTTCCTCAAAATTCCAACGTGCCCATGGGCTCAGCAAGGTTGCCCCCCCCCCATCCTGTCTTATGTGGCTACTGTATCCTAGCCTCTGAGCTGAACACGAGCAGAATAAAAATAAGACATTTTCCCACAGGAATAAATTTTAGGGTACGGTTGGAGCAAGATGTCCTTTTGTCACATGGGAAATGTACAAAAAGTAAGAGCCAGTGTGGCGTAGTGATTAGAGCAGTGGACCAGGATCTAGGAGACCCAGGATCAAACCTCCACACTGCCATGAAAGCTTGGCTGGGTGACCTTGGGCCAGTCACACACCCTCAACCTAACGTTTCTCACATACTTGTCATAAGGATGAAGTGGAGGGGAATTATATAAGCTGTTTTGGGGTCCCAGTTGGGAGAAGAGGCAAGGCATCAAGGAAGTAAATAAATCTTGGGACACAGAAATGTCATAACTATTAGTACTCAATGGAAAGACTACTCCCCAAATCTAAAAGTTTGTTTCCCAAGTCTAAAACACACAGAGAAGGTAGGAAGGAAGGAAGGACATAAGCAAATTGCAGTGGGTTCTGAGGAGAGCAACATGGGTGATCAGGGACCTGGAAACAAAGGCTGGTCATGAAGGGTTGAAAGAACTTGTCACATTCAGTTTAGATACAAGACAATTAAGGAGAGAGAGGACAGCTGTGGCTTGTCTCTAATACTCCTGCCTTGCTTGTTTTGCCCTACCCATCGGTGCTGAGCACATTCGATTGTAAGACATTTCTGTATTTTCTCACTGCCACATGGTAACTGTAGTTTGCTCCTGTAAGTTCTGAGCATCTGTCAATATGATGAGCCTCACCAACTGCTTAGGTGCTAAAGCAACACAGAATTCCCATGTGGACGGCCTGTGTGTAAGGACCTGGGGAAGACATAATCCAAGCCAGTTGTGAAGGTGCATTAACAGTGGTCTCCCGACCAGCAACCATGCTGAATGTTGCTGTTACGCAAGCACTCAAAATGTTGAGCATTTTGAATTTGGAGCATCTCAAGGTGTTCATACGGGGTGCTCACTGTGCCAACGAAGGGTTCTGTAAGCAAGGTAAGGTCAGTGCTTGAATGACGGTTTTGTGGGCACTGAATCACCTCAAGGAAGAAGCGGAACAAAAATCCTAGCAAGGTAAAAGACAATTCGAGGCACACATATTTTATTCATGCTTCTGTTGCCCTAAGTGAACCAAGGAGAGAAAGGAGATACTGCCGATGAAAGCGACATTCTGTCAATGTCTTCTGTGGAGGATTTTGACCTTCAGCGTTCGTTCGGAAATTAAGTAGATGTTATTTTTAGCCTCTTGGTGCTTTCTTTAGGATGAATTTGAACTCCCTATTTAAATATTGGGGGGGGGGGGCAGCAGTTGGCTTGCTGGGAGGCAACCAGATTTGCTAGAGAGGAAACGTAAGCAAGGCATACCCCTGCCCACACGTGCATGCAGACACCCCAGCCTGTCGCTTCTGCTTTTAACAACAGTTCGATGTGCAGAAATCAGAAGGTGAAACTTCTCACAGCATTAAGGTGAACATGGCGGCTGCCGTCCTGACTTTCTTCCCAGTAGGGTCACAAAGCATTTTCCTCAGTTTTATTCTCATATAACAGCCCTGTGTGATACGTTGGCCTCAAAGGTGTGTGGCTGGCTCAAGGTCACCCAGTAAACTTCCATGGCAGAGTGTAGGGATTTGGACTTGGGCATCCCAGATCTCAGTCTGATTCTCTAGCCACTGCACCACACCCATTTTAGACTCCCCAGTCAAGCTTACAGCAGGGCTCATCCCAATACCCAGGAAGCCCATTCCTCAGGCTGCTTAAAATACTCTCCTCATTGCCTCTCATTGCCTCTCAGTTCTCCCATTATTTTATCTTCATAACAGCCATGTGAGGGGAGTGAAGCTGACAGGGAGGAGGTGGCTGACCCAAGGTCACCCACTGAGTTTCATGACTGAAAGTGGATTTGAACTCGGGTCTTCTCCCAGATCCTAGTCCAACACTTGATTTTATCCTGCCTTATTAACTGGATGTTTGAGTACAGACTGTCAGTTCCTCTTTGATAACGTGAAGAGTTGCTGGTGCTTTTGATTTACCCTTGTACAACCCATGGTCTATAAACTCTTGTTGCTACCTGTAACTCTTGAGTTTTTGCCTTCTGGAAATAATCTCTGCTGTGAGTCCCTTAAAGTAATCCCCATCTACTGAAGAGATGCTGCTGTTCTGGGCAAACGAGGGATACATTTCCAAGGTAATTCACTATCTCTCAAGCCTGTTGAACATCTTTCTTGGACTCTGATTGTGGCATATCATGGCGATAGCCAGGACTTTCTTTTTATCCAGCTTTATCCCTTCTGCAGAAATAACGTATCCTGCAGAAGTCGCTTCTGTAGTACCAAAAACACATTTCTCCATGTTCAGTTTTAAGCTTGTAGCAGTTGCAAAATTCAGGGCTTTCCAAAATCAATCATGTTCTACTTTAGTTGTACCCTAAACTATAACTAAACTTGGATGTGCCGACCCGACTGATGTGATCTTATAGCATGTGTTTGGTCTTATGACAGACTTCTGTTGTAGACGTGATACCAAATGGTAAGTACTGAAACTGATACTGTTCAAATGGAGGATTAATTGTGTACAGATCTGAGCTCTCTTCAGTTAACATCTGCTACCAGAATCCTGAAGAAGCATTCAGTTTTGTTAAAAATTGGACATCTGCAAACTGGGCCATTATTTCCTTCCTAGTTGGCCATTTGAAGTGCTCTGTTTTGATCACACACTAAGGCAGGGGTGTCGAAATAATTTGTTATGAGGGCCGGATCTGGCATAAAAGAGACCTTGTTGGGCCGGGCAATGTGTGCCATAAAATGTAATGCCAGGTAGCAGAGATATAAACTTTATAAAGGACACAAACACAAAGATTGTTTTCTACTTAAAATAAAAACATGCTTTAAAACATTAGCTCTGTAAGCTGCACACCTACTTTTGATTTATTGACATTTACCACAGAAATCTCATGCTCAGAGTTCTGAGTCTAGGGTCAGGTTAAAACATGAAATGGCTGAGTGACTAAGAGAGTCTGGCAAAGCAAGCTATGATGCAGAAGCAGCAGAACTGGAAACAGGAGATGGCCAGTTCCACCACGGGCCTGATGGAAGCCCTCTGGGGGCCTGATCCAGCCCCTGGGCTGCATGTTTGACACCCCTGCACTGAGGTGTCTTGGGCCCTGACCTGGATGGCCCAGGCTAGCCTGATCTCATCAGATCTCAGAAGCTAAGCAGAGTCAGCCCTGCTTAGTATTTGGATGGGAGACCTCCAAGGAAGTCCAGGGTTGCTACGCAAAGGCAGGCAATGACAAACCACCTCTGAACGTCTCTTACCTAGAAAACCTTACAGTGTGTCGCCATAAGTCAGCTGCATCTTGAGGCCAAAAAAAAGTCTCTTGGATCTAAACAAATGTGCAACTGGACTCTGCACTGAGCTTACCTAGTTTGTTGGTTCTTCAGGTGGATGTTGTTTTTAAACTGCAAGTCAGTCTTCCTTTCAAGTTCAGTTTATCCCTTGTTAATTTGCATGGAGTTTTGGCCTGACAAACAGCCCAGCCCTCTAAACTTTCCCTGTATACCTTTTGGATATTATGGTCTTGTAATATAAATACCAGATTAAGTTTTTCACAAATGGCTAAACCCGGTACAGGCATCACATTGTTGAGTACAACAATGAAGGAAATTTTATAAGGATAATTTATGTACTTGACACTAGCAAAGTAACTTCCTAAAACTTGGTTATTTGTTCCAGAGTAATCATCAACTTTAATATCTGTCGGTCCCAGCTTTTGGCCTTAGTGACAAACTCGTATAATCTTGTTCAGGTAATATGTTAACTTCAGCAACAGCATCCGGTTTCACTAGGGCAACTGACTAATTCACCGGCACTGGCCAAAATCCAGTTCCTGGCACCTATCTCTGTGTCAACAAAAAACTCCTGAATCAGAATATCTCTGTGTGCACTTGAATTGTGTGCTCATGTGCACACACAGAGTTCAAACAGTATTCCAGATGCCTGCACTATATAAGAGTACCATGTATTCCATAGTTTTTGCATTGCTGGCCTCTTTTCCATCCCCCTCCACCCAGTAATTGCTTGTGAGGAACATCTAACTATTTTTGAAAATGACTTTTATACTCTTGGCCAGGGGTCGTTTCATAGAAAAAGAGCTAGGGGAACTCATTAGCATAACTCATTGGCATATGCCACACCCCCTGACATCACCGGAAGTGTGTCATAAGGCCACACCCCCTGACATCACCAGAAGTGGGGAGAGGCAGGGAGGAAGCAACTTACCCTCCCTCTTCTCCTGCCTCCTCCTGGCTGAATGAGGGCCGGAAGCGGGGTGGCCAGAAGCAGGGGGCAGGGCTTCGTCATGTGCCCCGCCCCCCATACCTCACCTGGGAAAACTGCGATCCCCCGCGATCCCCCCCAAAATGACCTCTGCTCTTGGCTTTTTTTAGTTGAGGTATGGCCAGCTACTTCGGCTGAATTCAGATCTCTGGCCTTTGCCTTCCTAGTCTCTGAGAACCTGCAAATCTAAAGAATGGTGTGGGGATAAATTTTCCTCATATAGTAGCCATTCTCTAAGGACTCCTTCTCTAATCACTGGTACCACAAACAGCTCTATCCCATATTAGAGATTCTTTCAAGTTGCCAAAGCCACGATGTTTTATAGAGCTATCTTAATTCTGTAATATATTAAGCCATAGTTGGATCTATGATTTGCATTCCTTTAAAAACAAAATTTCTTTCAAAGTTTCATCATTCTTAGGAGTGCAATATTTTTCAGACTTGTCCATTATCACATAAACCCCAAACTCCCACTCCAGCAATATGTAGAAAAATGGAAGGTTTATTTATATCATGCTTTTCCTATGATTTCTATAGCTACCAGGTAGAATTAAAACTTTTCCTCATTTATCTTTAAGAAGAAAAGGAGGAGGAGATTGGATTTATACCCCGCCCTTCACTACCCAAAGGTGTCTCAGAGCGATTTACAAACTCCTGTCCCTTCCCCTCCCCACAACAGACACCCTGCGAGGTAGGTGGGGACTGAGAGAGCGCTGACAGAAACTGCTCTTTTTCAAGAACAGCTCCTATCAGAACTACAGCTTGCCCAAGGTCATCCAGCCAGGTGCAAGTGGAGGAGTGGGGAACCAAACCCGGTTCTTTCAGATTAGAGTCCGCGCACTTAACCACTTCACCAAACTGGCTCTCTTCAATATCCCCTGACAACTGCAAATTGGATGGTGGTGATTATAACATCTCTCTCTCTCTCTCTCAACTTAGGTCCCTTCTATTCAGCACTATTCACACAGTCTTTCTTGCTTTCTTTGAGTAGGTTTCACAGCTCCCTTATCTTATTCCACTTTACAACAAGGAAATGGTTTTCAGTTTAATCTTGTACGCTCTCCCATTCTCCACTTCTGATACCCTGTAATGTTTCTGCACCCACTGATAAAAACTAATAGAAACATCTTGTACCACAGCATCTGAGCCTTTCTGTTGAACAAAATAAGGGCCCGGTGATCTTAGAGAGAGTCCTTACGCAACTTGTTTCTTGACACTCTGACGTCAGTAGGGTTGCCAGCATCCAGGTGGTAGCTGAAGATCTCCTGGAATTACAACTGCTCTCCAGGCTACAGTGATCAGTTCCCTTGGAGAAAATGGCTACTTTGGAAGGGGGACTGTATGGCATCATACCCTACTGAGGTCCCCACCCTTCCCAAACTGTGTCCTCCCCAGGCTCTACCCCACCCCCAGTCTCCAAGAATTTACCATCCCAGAGATGGCCCTAATTTACATGTCTGGAAACATTTCTACATTATAAATGCTTTAACTACAGAGTGTTAGGGCTCAACATAGGTCTGGGTTGCCAGGTCTGGGTTGGAAAATACCTGGAGACTTTGGGGGTGGATCCAGGAGAGGGCGGGGTTTGGGGAGGGGAGGGGCCTCAGCAGGGTACAGTGCCATAGAGTCCACCCTTCAAAACAGCCATTTTCTCCAGGGAAGGTGATCACTGTCAGCTGGGGATCAGTTGTAAAAGTGGGAGATCCCCAGGCCCCACCTGGTGGCTGGCAACCCTAGCCCAACCAGAGCTGACTCAGGCATCGTCGGTTCTCCCATGGTTTTGGAAAAGTTAATTGAAGAAGAAAAGAGAAGAGGAGATTGGATTTATATCCTGCCCTTCACTACCCAAAGGAGTCTCAGAGCGGCTGACAATCTCCTTTCCCTTCCCCTCCCCACAACAGACACCCTGTGAGGTAGGTGGGGCCGAGAGAGCTCTGACAGAAACTGCTCTTTTTTCAAGAACAGCTGTGCCAGAACTACAGCTTGCCCAAAGTCATCCAGCAGGTGCAAGTGGAGGAGGGGGGAATCAAACCCAGTTCTCCCAGATTAGAGCCTTAACCACTACTCCAAACTGGCTGAGATGTTTTAGTCAAGGCACAGGCCGGCTTTATAGCACAAGCAGCTCCTGTGCAGGCACGAAGTGGCTATACACTGTACAGTGTCAATATAAATGGGAGGCATCGAGCCAATCCTGTCACGAGCTCGCTTTATGTGAAATTCAGGGAGTTCAAGCAAAGTAAATTCACCTGACAGCTCTGTGTGTGTGTGTGTGTGTGTGTCAAAGTTCTCAGCAAGCCTAATCTAAAGCCATGTCTAAAGCTACCAGTTTCCTCCTTGCAGGGGAACATAACCCCATCCAGAGTAAGCAGAGTCTGCAGACCTTAATTTGCCCTGCTATCATCCAAAAGGACCTCAGTCAGTGGAGTCAGTGCCTTTTTATTGGCCATCACCCGGTCCATAACTGCCTGCAGGCAACAACCCACCAGACTCAGCTGAAAACAGGGTTGGGTGTCTCCAGGGGTCATTTCTTGCGGGAGCTCACAGGAGTGGAGCTCTGGCAGTAAGGAGCCCAGGGGGTGGGCACATGCAACAAGCCCCACCCCCTGCTCCCAGCAGCCCTCAGCCAGAGCAAGAAGCAGCCAGGTAAGCTGCAGAGCCCCCCCCCACGCCCCCCGGGTCCAAAATAGTCCAGTGGCACCTTTAAGACCAAGTTTTATTCAGGTACAAGCTCTCCCTCCTCTACGAGGACAGATCTTCACGTCCCCCCCCAATAGCTAGGAATCCAAAACAGTCCAGTGGAGCCTGAGCGGTGGGTGTTGCCTTCTGACACACTTCCAGTGATGTCAGGGAGTGTGGCATATGCAAATAAGTTATGCTAATAAGTTATGCTAATGAGCTCCTGCACCTCTTTTTCTACGAAATGACCCCTGAGTGTCTCAAGGATGAGGGCAAACCCTAACCACATTGAAGAGAAGGAAAAATTTGATTTATACCCCGTCCTTCACTCAGAGTCTCAGAGTGGTTTACAAACTCCTTTCTCTTCCCCACCCCACAACAGACACCCTGTGAGGTAGTTGAGGGTGAGAGAGCTCTTTCAAGAACTGCCCTTTCAAGAACAGCTCCGACAGGACTATGGCTTGCCCAAGGTCATCCAGCACCTGCAAGTGGAGGAATGGGGAATCAAACCTGGTTCTCCCATTTTAGAGTCCACACACTTAACACTGCACCAAACTGTCTCTGGAGAAGATATTAGCTTTATACCCTGCCCTTCACCTGGAGTCTCAGAGCGGCTTACAATCTCCTTTCCCTTCCTCTCCCCACAACAGACACTTGTGAGGTAGGTGGGGCTGAGAGAGCTCTTTGAGAACTGCTTGTGAGAGATCAGCTCTGAGAAAACTGTGACTGACCCAAGGTCACTCCAGTAGCTGCATGTAGAGGAGTGGGGAATCAAACCCAATTCTCCCAGATCAGAGTCCGTGCTCTGAACCACTACACCAAACTGGCTCTCCCTTCTCCTGGCTGCACCCTTCTCCTGACTATTGCTTTGGAACTTGAACCACACCTGTTTTTGACTCTTTGTTGTTGTTCAGTCGCACAGTCGAGTCCGACTCTTCGCGACCCCATGGACTAGATCCCGCCAGGCCCTCCTGTCTTCCGCTGTCCTCTGAAGTTTGCTCAGTTTCATGTTCGTTGCATCGATGACTGACACTGTCTAACCATCTCATCCTTTGCCGTCCCCGTCTTCTTTGACCTTCAATCTTTCCAAGCATCAGGGTCTTCTCCAGTGAGTGCTCCCTTCTCATTTGGTGGCCAAAGTATTTGAGCTTCAGTTTCATTATCTGGCCTTCCAGGGAACAGTCAGGGTTGATTTCTTTGAGGATTGACTGATTTGTTCTTCTTGCAGTCCAAGGGACTCTCAAGAGTCTCCTCCAGCACCATAGTTCAAAAGCATCTATTCTTCGGCGCTCGGCCTTCCTTATCGTCCAACTCTCGCAGCCATACATGACTACTGGGAATACCATTGCTTTGACCATGCGGACTTTTGTTGGCAGGGTGATGTCTCTACTTTTTATCATGCTGTTTAGGTTCGCCATCGCTTTCCTCCCAAGGAGCAGGCGTCTTTTAATTTCATGGCTGCAGTCACAGTCTGCGGTGATCTGGGATCCCAGGAACGTGAAGTCTGTCACTACTTCCACAACTTCCCCTTCTATTTGGCAAGGAGTGATGGGACCGGATGCCATGATCTTAGATTTTTTGATGTTGAGCTTCAAGCCCACTTTTGCGCTCTCCTCTTTTACCCTGAGCACCTCTGATTCAATTATACTGACTGTAATGTACTCAATAGCTGCCATTGAATGCATGATGTATGTGAAACATCTAATTGACTTGCCATGTTGAGCTTCGTCCTGGGCAAGGATCCAAATCCATCCAATCGCATTGCTAGCCCAGGAAGCACCTAGCCAATCACCTTACAGCAAGCTCCCTGAGTGGGAACGTCCGTGATTGGTCCTTATATGAACAACTGTATTGGTTGGTATTTGTACAGTGGGTGTGGCTACATTAGCCGGGAGAGTTTAAAAGCAGGACAACTGCAACGTAACAGCTGAACTGTTCTGTTCTGGCTATCAGATGTTGATCTGTGTTGGAGTTGTGTTCAAGTTGAAGAATAAAGCTGTGTTCTTGCTGAATCACTCTCCGACTTCTTTGTTAAGCGAGCGACTTAACAATTGGCGACGAGGATGGGATCTTAGTGTGGTTAGGCAGCCCCGCTAAACAATCCCACGATGGACAACAGCGAGCATCGCGCCGTGGCCAATCAGCAACAGGCACCGCCGGATCTGGTGGAAGCGCCTGTTAGGATGGCCAATAGCCAGAAGTTCAAGGCATTTGAACCCACCACCGAGGACTGGGACGCTTACCTGAAGTTCCACCTCGAAGTGAACGACATCGCGACCAAAGAGAAGAAGCGGGGAACCCTCCTGAGCTCTTGCGACAAAAGCGTTTTTGACATTGCCCGGTCGCTTGGTAGCACCAGCGGACATCAAGAGGGTTCCATTCAAGGACCTGACAGAGAAGTTGAAAACGCACTTCTCTCCTCAGCCATCAGAAATTGCCTGCCGGCATGCCTTTTATAAAAGAAGTCAGGCAGCTAACGAGTCGGTGGCTGAGTATGTAGCGGCGTTGCGCAAGGCTGCGAGGCCCTGCAACTTCACGAACATCGAAGAGGCCCTTTGAGACCGACTTGTGTGCGGGATGAGGGATGAAAGGTTGCAACAGCGGTTGTTTGCCCACATTACCCTGACTTGGGCTGTCACCTACACTGAGGCCGTCGCCGCAGAGGCAGCCGACAAGTCAACCAGAGAGGTACGCCAGCGGTTGGCATCAACAGAGCAGCGTGTCCACCACCAGGCTTCCAGCAATGAGGGCGGTGATGTAGACGATGACGTATACACAGTTAAAGCGGGAGCGGACAAGCGGACCCGAGTGAAGACTGCAGCCAGCCCGACGTGCAGCAGTTGTGGCGGGAACCACCCTCGCAAGCACTGTTGGACCAAAGACATCGTGTGTCGAGCGTGTGGAAGGCGGGGCCATCTGGCACGAGTCTGCAGATCGCCAAAGAAGCAAGCGCCGATATCCCCACCGAGGAACCAGCGATCACAAGCAGCCATCAGAGAAGCCAGCTGTCAGATGACAACGAGCCTGTCATCGACATCGACTGTCCTTCGCACCGGCGGTCAAGGGAAGATCCATGTCACCCTCCATCTAGATGGCATTCCATGCAGCATGGAGGTCAACTCAGGATCGTCAGTGATGGTGATCTCTTCGAAAACGTGGCAGCAGCTATTTCCAACCCGGAGCCGCCGCCGGCTGAAGCCAGAGGACACCCTGGTATCAGATTTTCAGGGAAAGCATATCCCTCTGGCAGGGAGGGATACATTTAATGTAGAATTTAAGGGGAAATGTGCCACGTTATCTCTGTTGGTTGCTGAGGGGGACCGGGTTAACTTGCTTGGCCTGGATTGGTTCGAACCCCTGGGTATTGCAACTACCGGTGTAAATAACGTTGTCGAGAATAAATGGGCATTACTGTATGCTGAGTTCCCTGATGTATTTGGGGACGGCCTGGGAAGGTACAACGGGCCCCTGGTGTCATTCGAACTCGATCCCTCCATGACCCCAATCCGATTGAAGTATTGGAAGGTGCCCATTTCGCTCAAGCCCCGGGTCAAAGCACAGCTGGACAAGCTAATTGAGCAGGGGGTGCTTGAGCCAGTTCCCTTTAGCAAATGGGAAACTCCAATAGTGATGCTGGTAAAGTCAGACAGGTCGGTAAGAATTTGCGCTGACTATAAGTGCACTATTAATCATGCCTTGCAACAGCACTCTTACTCCGTACCCATCATCAGCCAAATTCTGGCATCCCTGGGGGGAGGGAAGGTATTTGCTAAGCTTGACTTAGCGCAAGCGTACCAGCAGCTCCAAGTGACTAGGGAGGCAGCGGAAGCCCAAACAATCGTTACCCACAGAGGGACATTCAGGGTCAATAGACTCCAGTTCGGAGTAAATGTTGCCCCAGGGATCTTCCAGGGATTGATGGAAGGTTTACTCAGAGGGGTGCCAGGAATGGTACCGTACTTTGATGATGTGCTGATTGCAGGGGGGTCTGACCAAGAGCTCATGGAAAGGGTGGGACTGTTTTTAGGACTGTTAAATTTCTACCACGCTTTCTTGCCACACAAAGCGTCAGTGGCAGCTCCTTTACACGCGCTCCTCCACAAGGATGCAAAATGGAGGTGGGGCTCGGAACACGGGTGGGCTGAAGACTTCCGGTTTATGGCAGTGCGCTAGCAGACTCACTTCCCAAACCTCCCGGGGGTGAAGCTGCGCTCCAGCCGAAGGAGGGGGTGCGCAGGCTTGCTTACCCCCCCCCCCGGGCCCGGCAAAGGGACCCTGGCCATGGAACTTATAAGAGGTTGCCTCTTCGAGGGCAAAATGCCGGAGAATTGAGGCATCTCTTCGTTCCGACAGTTCTCTGTGCTGTGAGACCGAATAGATTTAGTGACGCTGACCGGGGCAAGTGTGGGAGATCCAGCGGCAGAAATTAAAGTTGAAAGCGAGGTCGAACGACCAATTATGAATGTGAGTCAGCTTTGAAGCGTTCTTCAAAGGGAAAAGATAGCTCCCCACCCCACCCCACTGAACGGGAAAAAGGCGAGCGTTGGAGGGACGCCTCCCATGCACATGAATTTTTGAGCGATTGAGGGGGGGAGCGGAAGAAAACACAAAGGAAACTTCCTAGAAGTACTTACCAAAGCGAATCTAAGCAGTCAAGCGCACATTCAGAGACTTTTTAAAAATTTGCGAAAGTAAACAAGTGAAAAAGATGGCGGGGAAGAAGGACAGAGAAAAACTTTTGAAAGCGAAAGGGTCTGAGAGCCCGAAACCGGAAGCTACCAGTGAGGTGGCAAAGTCTATAGCGGAATATATGTGCCCTCTGCTGGAACAGCTGAATAACTTCAAGGAACAGATGTCTATAGTGACTCAAAGTATTACTGCACAACAAAC
>NW_015165857.1:71773-85940 GCF_001447785.1 Gekko japonicus | reverse complement strand
TCTGTAGTAGTTTTGTAGTTTGATTAAAAATAATAAAAAATCCCCTCCGGGGGCTCAAAAAAAAAAAAGAATACGAGCGGGCTTTCGAGGGAGTCAAAGCCCTATTGTCGTCAAACGCTGTCCTCACGCACTATGATGAACAGAAACTGCTAGTGCTGGCGGCAGATACATCTCTGTTCGGGGTGGGGGCAGTACTCACCCACTTAATGCCGGACGGCAGTGAAGCCCCTGTTGCGTTTTATTCGAGGTCGCTATCTGCGGCAGAGAAAAACTATGCACAAATTGATAAAGAGGGTCTGGCACTAGTTTCTGCAGTCAAGAAATTTCATGACTTTTTGTTTGGTCGAAAATGTCTGTTAGTGACGGACCACAACCCGCTTTTAGGGATCTTTTCCCCGGACAGGCAGATCCCCAACATCCTGTCTCCCCGAATGTTGTGGTGGGTGATTTTTCTCACCGCTTATGATTACGACTTTGAGCACAGGTCAGGAAAGGCAATTGGACATGTGGATGCCCTCAGTTGCTGCCCTCTACCTGGCCAGGACGTGGACCCTGCTCCAGCTAGCACGGTGCTAGCCATCGATGAACTGCCTCAGACCCCAGTCTTTTCAACGGACATTGCTGCTGCAACAGCTAAGGACAGTGTACTTGCCCGAGTTTTAAACTGGGTGTGGAGGGGGTGACCGGCAGGAACTGTGGAGCCGGAGTTCAAACCTTTTCGGGTGCGCCAAAACGAGCTTTCGGTGTCCAAGGGGTGTGTGTTCTGGGGAAACCGGGTGCCCCTCCAACTCTGGGAAAAAGTGCTGGAATCATGCCATCCCGGCATGGTCCACATAAAGGCACTGGCCAGGGGGTATGTTTGGTGGCCCAGCTTAGATGCCGACATAGAGGAATGGGTAAAAGTGTGCATGCCCTGTGAACAGGCCAGCCCTGAGCCTCCTACTGCTACGCCACAGCGCTGGGAATCTGCAGGGAAGCCATGGTCCAGGCTTCACCTGGATTTTGCGGGGCCTGTGCAGGGACAAATGTTTTTTATTGTCGTGGATGCGTACTCGAAGTGGCTTGAGGTTGCTCACATGCACTCAACCACTTCGATGGCCATCATCAACGTGCTGCGCCGCTTGTTCTCCACCCATGGACTACCGGACATGTTGGGGAGTGAGTCAGGTATTCTTCCATCCTCTGTTGCGGGTCCGCAGTTAGGGGTCTGCCCTACCACTGGGACAGTACTGGGTTTGGCAGTACTCACCTTCGGAGGAGGTCTGGGACGGTCCTCTGGTTCGGGGGACTCAGCCGGCTGGGAATCTAGGCATTCCTTTGCCCACTGCTGCCTAAGCTGGTCTATGTGGCATCGCTACTTGTGGCCATCTGCAAGCTCGACCACGTACATTCGTGAACCAATACTCCCAGTTACAGTGGCTGGTAGCCACAAGTGACCCCCTGCATAATTCCTGCAAAACACTTTGTCGCTAGGTTCGAAAGTGGCCGAGAGTTCCATAGGCTCTCAGCCAGGAGCCTAGCCTGCTGATAGGTGCTGGCTAGGATCCGCTTGTCCCATTGTTCCTGAGAGCGAAGCTTGGTCACTTCGCCTGACCGAATGGCGAAATGGCCACGCACGCGGTCTGATATGGATACATTACACCCCTCCCCCCTTGGTCCAAAAGACACCCACACACATAGTCCTGCAAGTAGGAAGGGGCTTTACGGGTTCTCGTAGAGCGGCGAGGTGCGGGAACCGGGGCGGAAGGTGACATCGGAGCACTCGGCTGCGAGATGGGCAGTGTTGGTGGTTGGGGCGCTGGTAGCGTTGTTTCTTGGGGCCCGGTCGTGCGGTCAGGAGGGCCCTCGATGGAAACCTCACTTTGCTGGGCCAGGTCATCCGATAGCTGAGGCGGAGTGGGAGTCTCTGGGGTGTCTGGGTCCTTGCAGTCCTCAGGGTCGCGTGGCAGTACCCGTCGCCGCAGCTGATTGATCTGGCGGGGAAGTATCTGGCCATCTTCGCTGGAGACGTTGTAGGACCTGGGTCCCCAGACTCTCACCACCCGGGCTGGAATCCATGGCGGGCCTTGTGCATCGTTCCAGGCGTAGACCAGGTCCTCGGGAAAAAACCCTCTGGCCGCCTCAGGTGACTCCATGGCCGGTTCCTCTTCCGGTTCTCGATCGGGATGGAGGCAGTCCAGCCGGGTCGTCAGACACCGTCCTAACAGGAGCTCCGCTGGGCTGTGTCCCGTCACAGTGTGGGGTGTCATTCTCTGGCCAAAGAGGAATGTGGACAGCTTGTAGTCCCAGTCCTTGCTGTCCAGGCAATGGAGCGCCTCCTTGGTCATCCGAACCATGCGTTCGGCTTGGCCGTTGGTCACTGGGTGGAATGGGGCCGATTGGATGTGGCAAATTCCATAGTAGCGGGAGAAGTCCTGGAATTCGCTAGAGGTGAAGGCCGTGCCGTTGTCGGTGACCAGGGTGTCGGGAATACCCTGAGCAATGAAGATGTGCCACATGGCCCAGATGATGGCTCAAAGCGTCAGCATGTCCCATTGCTTTCCCCGGCCGATGGACGAGCGCATACGAGTATCCTGCCAAGAAAACAGACCACCGGAGCACCCGGGGAGACATCATCTGGAGGGTTTGGCAGTCAGGGGCCAGGAGGCCGAGGAGTGGTTTATGGTCCGTCAGGATCGTGAACGGCCAACCGTACAAGTAATGGTGAATTTTTTTCAGCCCCACCACAATAGCCAGCGCCTCCTTGTCTATCTGCGCATAGTTACGCTCAGCCGATGACAAGGTGCGAGAGTAATATGCAACCGGAACCTCCCGGCCGTCTGGTAACTGGTGGCCCAAGACCTCCCCGACCCCGTACGGAGAGGCATCACAGGCCAGGACCACGGGAAGGGCCTCATTGAAATGGGAGAGGACCAAGTTGGAGACAAGGAGGTCCTTTACTGCCTGGAAAGCGGTGGCATGCTCCGAGCCCCAGACCCATGGAGCATTTTTATCCAGCAGGCAGTGCAGAGGTTCCGCCACCGCGGCTTTTAGAGGAAGAAAGGAGTGATAAAAATTTAACAGGCCTAAGAAAGCCTGTAATTCAGTCTTGGACTTAGACAGGGGCACCTGTGAGATAGCCGTTGTTTTTTCCTCCGTGGGGTGAATACCCTGGGTGTTCATGGCAAACCCCAAGAACTCCACTTTGGGAACCCTGAGCAAGCATTTCTCCCGCTTGACCTTCAGGCCGGCCGTGTCGAAACACTGGAGCACCGCCCGTAGTCGGTCGGCGAAGTTTGAGGCATCCGGGGACGCGATGAGCACGTCATCTAGAAATGGCTGCCCTCCTGGAATACCTTTTAACAAAGTGTCCATGAACGATTGAAAAATTCCCGGTGCGACCAATACCCCAAACTGGAGCCTATGTACTTTGAAAGCCCCCTTGTGCGTTGCTATTGTTTGGGCTTCTGCTGTGGCAGCATTCACCGGCAGTTGCTGGTAGGCCTGGGTCAAGTCCAGCTTGCCAAAAACCCAAGCCTCTGCCAGTGCGGCTAACACATGGCTGGCCACTGGTACCGGATATGCGTGGTCTTGGAGGGCTTTTTTCAATGTGCACTTATAGTCCGCACAAATCTGCACGTCGCCATTTGGCTTGACCGGGGTGACTATCAGGGTCTCCCACTGTGCGGAAGCGACGGGCTCTAACACCCCCTGGGCAACCAAGCGATCAAGCTCCGCCTCGATCTTTGGCCGCATCGCAATAGGAGGGTGTCTGGCCTTAACCCGGGTGGGGCGGATAGCCGGGTCGAGGTTGAGGGAAATGGGGGCTCCTGTGTAGCGGCTGAATGTGCCATCGAAAACCCTGGGGAACTTGTTGCACACAGCTGCAAAGTTCTCAGCCCAGAGCTGATTCACCCCTGTGATCGTCAATCCCAGGGGTCCGAACCAAGGAAGTCCCAGCAGACTGGAGAGCCTTCCCCCGCCCCCACCAAGTCCAATTTCCCATGGAAGTCCTGAAATTGCACCGTAAACTTTCCCCAGCCCCGAACCGCCACAGGGTTCTTGTTAAAGTCCCATAACTTAAACCCCTGTGGCTTTCGCAGAGGGGGTCCCCCCCGTGGGCAGAGCGAGCGCAGCGTTTCCTCTGAAATGATGGAATAGTTAGAGCCAGTGTCTATTTCCATGCTGCAGGGGGATCCCTTTATAAGCACCGTCATATGCATCTTATTTGGGCTATCCGGGGGCAAGTTACATACCTGGTGCTGCTGTTGGTGGGCAGAGAGGGTGTGGAGGTCGGTGGGTAGATCTGCTGCTGTCTGGTGGGCCGAAGACTTCTGAAGCTGTCATTGTTTTCGGGAGCAGCAGACCCAGCTTGTTGCAGGAACGGCAGACGGCGTCCCTGAGGCGGCAAACTTGGTGTTTGTGCGCTTCTCCACAGCTGGCACATTGGGACGAGGCAGAGGGGGTTTTGGCCAATGGTGCTCCTCCAGGGCGAGGCTGCTGGGAGGGATGGCAGCGTACCTGGAGCACTTCCTCATTCTCGGAGTCATCCAACTTGAGCGTTGCTTGCATGCGATGGACCGCCCACACGCGGCGGTCTTGGTGTGCCTTCTCATAGGCCATGGACTCTCTGAGCGCCTTGTCTAGGGTCAGGTCGTCCTGGCTAACCTGTTTCCCCTGGAGTTTGGGTTCCCAGAGACCCAAAAGGAACTGTTTCAGCAAAGTGTCCTCCAGGTGGGGGGAGGAACACCTGGTAGCCGCTCATCGGAGCCCAGCCAAGAACTCAGAGGCCGGCTCGTCCGGCCCCCGACCCGCACAAAAAAGTCCATGTGCTCAGCAAACTTTGTGGGCTTTGGTGAAAGGTGGTCGGTCAGCACTTTCACCAGCACCCCATAGGGCTCGTCCTTGGTCTGCTTTGGCGCCATGAGATCCTTAAGCAGCAAGACGGTATCTATGCCACAGGACCAGAGGAGATGGGCTTTTTTCTTACCCGGGTCTACAATGTCGTGGCAGTCGAAGTAGCTCTCCAGGATCTCGAGCCAGGTCTCCCACTGTGCGGGGCGGGAGATGTTGAAAGCGGCGATGCTTTCCTGGGAGGTAGCCATCGTACTGCTTACACGTGGTGAGGGTAGCTTGGGGGGGCGGTGGCTGGAGTGAGGTGGGAAGCGCTGCTGCTCTCGGGGTCAGCAGAGTGAGGAGTGGAGCAGTGAACGGCGACTGGAGAACCAGGGTGCGAAGTGGAGCGGCTTGTGGTGGTCTTGGCGTTGGGACTTGATGTGGTGCTCGAATCTTCGTCCAGGTTGTTGTTCATGGGAGTTAGAATCCCATCCTCGTCGGCAGTGAAAAGTACTGAGACTTACTAGTGATTTCAGCTCTCATACTTTATTTCAGCTCAGAACAAGACGAGAGTACCCAGCTCGCAGGCTGGTTTATATGTGCACAAAGCCCGCTCCCCAAACACACCCACACACAAGTGATTGGGTATTTACAGTGGTCGAGAGTTCCATAGGCTCTCGGCCAGGAGCCTAGCCTGCCAATAGGTGCCGGCTAGGATCCACTTGTCCCATTGTCCCTGAGAGCGAAGCTCAGTTGCTTCGCCTGACCGTGTGGCGAGATGGCCGCGCACGCAGTATTATATGGATACATTACAGGTGCCCACTGTGGAGGGGGGGGGGGAAACAGGACATAAAGATTAAAACAAATTAGTTTAATTTCAGTTCAATTTTTATTGTAATTAGTCATTGGCCATTTTAAAATAAATTAAATTTCCAGGCACACATGTGTGACACGCACATGCCTGTGTCGTGTTCATCCTTTACATTTTGGGGGTTACCCTTCCAAAACCTTAGAGGGGGAAGCTTTGGAAATGCCAGGTGTGAAGTGACTCTTCAAAGCAGGCTTCCTGCTACAGCCTGTGCCACGTAAGAGTAATCCAAGGGTTTTTTTTGTTTCATGCCACATCAGTTCTCCTCCTAGCCGATAAGGTGAGAGGACGGCCCATCCCTCCAAAGTTCTGTGACTTGCTTCCACCTGCCTGTTTGTAAGTTCAGAAACTTTTTCCCCGTGTGAGCAACTTCCCCGTCTGTCTGCTGTGATTGCAGAAAGCAAATGCTTCCTGCAGCTGTGGAATTCAGGGAGAGACCCATCACCTCCCAAAGAGAACTGAGCAGAGATTAAGAGGTGGATGATGCCCCGCAGGAAGCTCCCTGGTCTTTTCCCCACCTTGCTGATTCTGCTTTTGACTGTGAACATTTTGTTCATGGTGTATGTGAAGACGACAATCAAAAATCTAAGGAAACAGGACTCGGGACACTTAGAACTTCGTGCCTGGAAACCTGCAAAAGAAAATGCCGTTGTGGAACATTTAGAACACATAGAGATGATGATTCAAAATATATGTAAGTACAGGAGAATTGCCAGATGGACTGGGGGGGGTGTTGTAATGAGGGATATATTTTTATTATTATACCAGTGTGTGTGTGTTTGTCTGTCCAGTGTCAGTGGCCGTACGACTCTTTAAATCAGTTGCTGGGAAGCACAGGTGGAAAGATGCTGTTGCAGTTATCCGGCTTGTAGGCTTCCTAGAGGTAGCTGATCGGCCACTATCTGAACAGATTACTGGGCTTGATGGACCTTTGGTCCACGTTCTCTGGCTGCCACATTCTCTGGGTGCTTTGTAGCCTTGAATAGATTCTGCTCAATGAATGAAACTTCTCTGCAGAACTATTGCTAGTGGGATAGCAGAAGAAACTCTGGTGATTTTTCACAGCTAAATAGTGCCATCCTAAGAAGAGTTGTCCTAAATCGATTGAAGTCAATGGGTTTAGAAGGGTATAACTCTGCCTAGGATGGTTATGGATGTTTCTCATAGAGCATGCCTTTATTCCACTCCAGGATGTGACCAGAATGGAGTGGGTGCAGAGGAGAGCAACAAGGATGATGGGGGGGGGGGGCTTGGAGACCAAGCGCTATGAGGAAAGGCTGAGGGACTTGGGAATGTTCAGTCTGTAGCAGAGTAGGTTGAGGGGGGACATGATTGCTCTCTTTAAGTATTTGAAAGACTGTCACTTAGAGGAGAGCAGGGAGCTGATCCTGTTGGCAGCAGAGGAGAGGACTCGCAATAATGGGTTTAAATTAAGGGCGGGAAGGTACCAGCTGGATATTAGGAAAAACTTTTTTACAGGAGGAGTTGTTCAAAAGTGGAATCGGCTGGCAGTCTTTAAGCAGCGGCTGGACAGACACTTGTCAGGGATGCTCTAGGCTGATCCTGCATTGGGCAGGGGTTTGGACTAGATGGCCTGTCTGGCCCCTTCCAACTATGATTCTATGATTCTAGATTTTTCAAAGATGGCTTCAGTGCAGTGCTGTACCTAGCTTATTTGGCGCCCAGGGCAGATAATTTTTAAACACCCCCTTCTCTCTCTCTCTCTCTCTCTCTCTCTCTCTCTCTCTCTCTCTCTCTTTCTCTCTCTTGCTCTCAAGTCACAGCTGACTTATGGTGACTCCATACAACTTTTACTAACACTAGCCAAAGCATCACAAAATAGTGATTGTAAGTATCACCAGACTGGATGTTAAGAAACACACTACGCGCCCCCCCCCCCAGAAGGTGGCCCCATCCTCTATTGTTTCCAAAGGACTAAAGTCAAACCAGAGAATCTCTGCAGTAGAAACTGAAGGGGGGAAGGCATTTTTGCAAGCCCAGCAGAAACAGTGCAACAGTACAGGGTACCCAGCAATACCAGTGCAATCATAGAATGCCTAGCCAGTATCCAGTGCCATTGTAGCAATGCCAGCTGATGTCAAGTACGGTATCACAAAATCACAATCCAGGAGGGTGGGGGTGGGAGCCCAGCAGAACCAGTTCAGTGTACAGTGCCCAACAAACCCAGTGCCACTGTGGTAATGCCAGATGTCAAAAACAGAATCACAGTCCCGGGGGGGTTGTTGGAAGCCTGGCAGAACCTGTACAATGTACAGTGCCCAGGAAACCCAGTGTCTTCTGTTCATAATATTAACAAAGGTTTGCTACTGTGCTGCTCTTAAATACATTCTGTCGCCAAGCAGGACAGGGATGAGAAAGTCTTGAGACTGACAAGTGAAGAAAAGAAAGGGGAGGGGGTATGTACACGGAAAAATTAGGTGAAGGGAGACAGAAATAAATGAGAAACTCTGGAAAAGAGGGAGATGAGAGAAAGGTTGACTTACCTTGCAGCAATACCCTAACTACTGTTTTGCAAGATCTGGCTGAGCTGGGTGCAAGGAAAGGAAGAGAGAAAGGCTAGGGTTGCCAAGTGAAAAAATCGCCGCAGCGGGGAACTCCTGGCTTGCGGCTTGAGCGTGTGCGCGCTGCATGCACGTCACCAGGAAGTGACGTGACAACACCGGGCACGCTGGGGGCGGGGCCACGACTGTCTGAGGGAAAACCATCGAGTTTTCCCTCAGATGGTCGTGGCCCCGCTCCCAGCGTGCCCAGTGTCGTCACATCACTTCCTGGTGACGTGCACGTGGGGGTGGGGTTCCCCCCGGGGCCCGATCCGCCGGCGGCGGGGAACGTGCCTCTGGGGCGGGGGTTTCCCCGCCCCCTGGTGGGACTTGGCAAGCCTAGCTAGACTATTGGAGAAAATGACCTGCAGGCTGACAATTACCTTAGCAGCTATCAGCGTGCTGGCTTGGTTGTTGGGCTTGGCCGGATCTGTTAAGCAAATTTGCTTTAGTCTTGGAGAAAGGGATGTCTAGCCAGGACTCCTAGAGTGCTTTTTGTTATGCTCAGACTTCCCTGTGCCCCTAGTGGCTGCAGCCAGAACTGCATTTTAAAAATAAAAGGAAAGAATGCAGCATGAGGCTGGCTTCAAGGGCCCCCTTCAAAGGCCTTCCTCAAGCTGCACACCCCTGCCCCTCCCTTGGTACACCATTGCTTCAGTTCATTCACTTTAACAGGACAACTACATTGTGAAGCACCTGTATCTCTAGTCGGTTCCACATGAAAACTTGAGGTGGTACCCTGACTTGGATAGCTCAGGCAAGCCTGGTCTCGTCAGATCTCGGAAGCCAAACAGGGTCAACTCTGGCAAATACTTGGATGGGAGACCTCTTTGAATACCAGAAGTCAGGAGGACAGGGGCAGGCTTTATTTAGCCACCTCTCTGAATATCCTCCAGTCCCCCAGTAAGGGGTCAGTCACCAGAGGTCACCATGACTTTCAGGTGCACACACACATACATGCACATATTAAAAAATACCACCACCACCCCTTGAGGTGGTTCTAAACAATCTCATTGTGTTGAAAAGCACAACTCCTTTTGTGTCCCAAGAGAATGTCTATTTAATCTCCTGGTGGTGAAGGATGGACCATGGCTTGGCTACTGATTTTTATCTGGGGCCATGTTTTGAACAAAGTATGTGCTGAATGCTTGCAGTGTTGCTTCTGTCAACTGACTCATTCCAATATGAGTGGTAATACAAGCAGGGATGGTGTTAGACCCTAGGATCAGTTCTGTCTCCATATTTATATCAGACCTCTGATAGAGACTGCTTTGGGGTCCAGTGTCATGAATATGCTGAGGACACCCATGTCAATATTTCCTTACCTAATCCCCCAGATGCTATGCTGGTAGTTCTAAACCAGTCACTTGAGGCTAAGGCTGAAGTTGAATCCATTTCAGAAGGAGGTGAAGTTGGTTAGGTAAGCTGATATTCTGGAGGATAGATTCAGGTGGGTAGCCATGTTGGTCTGAAGCAGCAGAACAAAGTTTTATTCCAGAGGCACCTTTAAGACCAACAAAGTTTTATTTTGGGTATAAGCTTTCGTGTGAATGCACACTTCTTTGAATGCCGACGAAAGTTTATACCCAGAATAAAACTTTGTTGGTCTTAAAGGTGCCACTGGAATAAAACTTTATTCTGGAGGCTACTTATTGTGGACTGAGTGGAACTGTCCTCTGCAGACCAAGTGTGTGCAGACCAAGTCCTCTGCAGACCAAGTATGGACCCAGTCTTCTTATTTGTTCATTTGTTTGTTTGTTTAATTTGTATCCCGCCCTCCCTGCCAAGGCAGGCTTAGGGCGGCTTACAGAATATATATATTCTGTTTTGGGGGGAATGTTTCACACGCTCCCATGGCATTTGGTTCGCTGACCTGTCACTCCAATGGTGTGCCAATTCAATGGCTGTGTTGCTGGAGTCCCCCCCACAGAAGGGGCGGCCAGCATCTCGGCCTCAGTGTTGTGTGAGGTCTCTCCAAGGTGGCGGGCGGGAGCCAACCCCGCTCAGCCCAGAGAGACAAAGTCTCTGAGTGTGTAGGCTGGCCCGAGCAGGCCTCACTGGAGTGGCAGAAGATCAGTGGCCGCCAACGTGTGCCCAGGAACGTGTGGCCGGAGAGTGAGAGGTGGCGGCGGCTCTCTTAACAATGTGGAGGGGCACCAGAATACATGCCGGGGAATGCCGCTCGCCTCTTTGCTGCGGCTTGCTCGAAGGAGGCAGAGACCACCTGGAGGCAGAGGCTGCTCCACATGCCTGCTTGGGGGGGGGGGCTCTTTCTAGAGCTCATATTGCTTTTATACAATGGGCTTCGCTCCTAATATATAATAAAACAATGAGATATGTTAAAACACAAGCTTGAAATAAAACCACAATATACAAAATCATAGATGTTAATAAGTGATGGTGGCATTCTTTTGACATCCAGATAGTTAACTACTACCATAGTCTGGGTTCTTGCCAGGCTCTTGTTAGTTATTAAGTTGGTACTGATATTGGGGCCAGGGTCACAGTATTGGGAAGCGGCACCCTAATCGAAAGTCTGGTGGAAGAGCTCCATTTTACAGGCCCTGCAAAACTGTAAAAGGCCCTGCAGGGCCCTGGTGTCATCCGGGAGCTCATTCCACCAGTACGGGGCTGCCACAGAAAAGGCCCTGGCCCTCGTCACAGCTAGTCTGGCTTCTTTAGGGTCTGGAAGGGCCAGACAGTTTTGGGACCCGATCTTAGTGCTCTCTGGGGAACATATGGGGAAAGGCAGTCCCTGAAGTAGGTCCCTGACTATATAGGACTTTAAAGAGAAGTGGGCTGGTGTTGTGGCCAACTGTGCTTTCATCAGTGCCATCTGATTTGTCAGCTCTGCCCCTCTTAAACTCAGTTCACCTGGTCATTCTGCTCCATGCCTTTAACCTTGTCACTGGATAACTGAAAGGCCTCAGTGTGGGCTGCCCTTATTGAATGTAGGAGACTTCAGTTTACACAAAACACAGCACCCTATTTGTTATCAGGGGATAGGGGTGTAAGTACATTTCAACTGTGTGTAAGCAAGCACTATTTCGTGTCTTGTCTTCTCTTATCTTAGTGTCCTGGGACCCATATATATGAGGGAGTGGCTTGTCTTAGCATACTGTCCCTTGCATCTGTTATTAGTTCTCGATTTGTTCCCAAGAGACTCTATGTTTTCCATAGTTAAAGCTGCCCTGCAGAATGGGCTACTGGAGGAGGTGAGGAGGTTGTCCTCCTTTCAGATGTTCACAGACTCAATGTGGCTGTTGCTGTCAAGGACATAGGATGGTTTCTGAGGGCTGGCCCCGGGTTCTAAGAACACCAATCCTAAACCCCACTTCCAATGCAGAGTGTGTGCTTTACACATCACCAGCTGGGTTTATGCCAGAAATGATATTGTGATGTTGGCAGGATATCATCCACTCCATCCCTATTTTGCTCCTTGTTCTACCAGTTGCCATATGTGCCATATATAGTGTGCCATATATGTGTGCCGTATATGTGTGGTTTCCTAGGACTTTGTGTGCCATATATGTGTGGTTTGCTAGGACTTTGTGTTGGGTCTCAGTTATTCCTCAGTTATTCCTTCTGTTAGACGAAGAGCTATTTAAATTGGAGGACGTCTCTCTTTATGATGGAGAAAGGCTGCTTGGTGTTTCTGGAATAACTCCAGGGAGCTCTGTTTGCCCTGTTTCAGAAATAGATGTAGTCACCAGGACTGTACATGTAGTTTCTCCCAATATGGGCAAATAGTGGCTCCCTGGGACCATCTCAGATCAGGCCCCTGTTCAGATGGGAGCCACAGACTCTGTGTACCATGGTCCCAATCTGAACAGGGCCCCGCCCACACATGCTTGGCAGTTGTGATGAACTCCACTTTTAAAAGCTTGGAAATGTTGTGTAAACAGATAAAGGATTGTGAAGGATTAATTCTTCACAGAAGCTAGAGGGCTTTGAGTGACAGGCTGCTCCAAGCAATCTGATTGCTTAGCATGAGCTGAGCAGAGAAAGTCTGGAGAGAGCTGCATGCTGAGGAGTCATTCAGTCAGATTTCTGCCTTGACTGAGTTGAATACTGACAGTTGGATTTCAGCCCTAGCTGAGAAGAATTGAGTACTGACAGTTTCGGAATTCACCCTTAGTTTCGGACCATTCACCCTTGTGCTGGTTAAACCAGTTTTTTTTTAACCATAATATTTTATTAGGTATTAACAAAAAAACATATCAAATACATACAGGTTCTCAAGCGTCAGTGTAGCAATTAAAACCTGAATAAGTCAAACAGTGTACAAGTTTCCAGCATCTCTAAACATACATTAGTAGAAGTGAGCTAACTTAATAATAACAACGAATATTTCGCTTTACTGATAGATTCCCAATCAAAAGATTCAAAGGTTAACTTATCAACAATTGGATACCATTTACCGGTTGGGTTTAGCAGTTCACATTCATTTTGATCATTTGTATTAAAGATTGAAACAGTTTCAAACATAAAATATTCCCAAACTTTAGATAACCATAGATTAATTGTCGGAGGGCATTTATCTTTCCATTTTTTGGCAATGCTGTTTTTCGCAGCTGTAAGGAGTATATTAATCAATTTTCTCTGTTTGTTAGGAATTGCACTCTCCGGCCATAGATTTAGTAACATCAATCGAGGATCTAAAGGAACATCACAACCAGTAAGAATCAAAATTTGAGATCGAACTTGAGACCAAAATTTAGAAATGAATCTACATGACCACCATGTATGATAGTAAGTCGCTGTCTTCCCGCAGAGTTTCCAACAGAAACTGGTTAAACCAGTTGAAGAGTACATACAGTAAACTGATAAGGTGGAGTCTTCAATTATAGGATTACAGCTTTTTTATAGTGTACATAGAAGGGAAGGAGAATGTCATTGCAGATGCACTCTCCAGAACCACCTAAGGGTGGAGATTTGTTAAAACAGATTGTTAAAAACATTTTGAGTGTTGTATGTGTATATATCCATGGGGTCGCGAAGAGTCGGACTCGACTGTGTGATTGAACAACAACAAAATGTGTATATATAACGGCATATAAAGTTTAACTTTGGTATTAGACTGGAGATCAGTTGTAATTCTGGGAAAGTGCCAGGCGCCCCTGGAGGCAACCATATTTCAAAACTTCAAGAAAAAATAAAATAAAAATCAGAAGTGGCCATAAATAATGAAACCTTGAGCTGGTAACTGATCAGGAAGAAGAGTGTGATTGAACTTACGGGTAACACTGCAATGCCATGGGTGATTTTTGGGACGCTCCCGAATATCCCCGTCCTTTCTTGCCTCTTTTGGAGCCCACTGGGTCCACGTGACTGTGCTGGGGCTCCACCGAACCTCTCGGAGGGAGGTCAGGTGCAGGAGACTTGTTTGGTTACCCCCGCAAACAGCAGTAAGTGGAGAGGGAATTGTTTTGTCTTGAAGTAGGAGCAGGGAATGGAGCAAACATGGCTGCCATGTGTTGCTACAGTCACGATCATCCTTTTAGAGATGAATGGACTTACAACATAACATACAGTAACGAAGATAAGAAACAAAATGTGAGTATGCGTATTTTCAATCATAAAAACAGTGAAGACCTCTGTTTTAAAAAAAATCCCCCTGTAAATGTATCCAAACAAGAGAAGAAAGCGGCTAGGAAGAGAATGGGTGAAACAATTGGTGGAACGATTTTTGGGGGTTTAAAGCAACTTTGTTTGTTGGAATTTACAATTTGTTTGTTGGAATTTACAATTACTTGATAATGGCACTAAATGAAGGCTAGTTGGCAAGTTGAGGCTGGATGACAAGTTGTTTACACTGGTTCTAATCTCTTTGGAAAGCATTTCTTGCATCCAGTCTCACAACTCCATTTAATAGGGTCGCCAACCTCCAGGTGACATCTCCGAAGTACAGAGATCATTTCAC
>NW_015165857.1:59592-71736 GCF_001447785.1 Gekko japonicus | reverse complement strand
CTGCTGAGTTCCCTCCTCTCCCAGATTCCACCAATACCAGGGCCCAGGAATCCCCCAAGCCAGAATTGCTAATCCTACTCCATCATGACACTCATTTAATTATTTTCTGTTAATTTTTTAAAGCAAATTCCATAAAACGATCAAATAATGTGGAAGCAAGGAAGCTGGCAGATGGTGTACAATTGCCAGAGAAGTCTACAGATGGAGCACAGGCAGCCAAGGAGGCAAAGAAAGAAGAGGGGAAGAACAAAGCCAAGCCCAGAATGCGGTTCCCAAACTCCCCTCTGTTTAAAAGATGGGGTGACAACCTAACAGAAGACCAGGAAGTGGCAGCTCAGGGCCTGTTTGTACAGTATGGGTACAATGTCTACCTCAGTGACCAACTACCTCTGGACAGATCTCTCAAAGACACCAGGCCTTCCAGGTGAAGTAGGACTCTCTTTCAGGTACTTTTATGGGCTAATGTAAGTTGACAAATATGGACTTGAGGTCAAGATTAAGGGATAGAGAAGCTGGAGAGCCAGGGGGCAGGGGGGGGACATGAGAGGGGGAATACACAGCCAGAGGAGAAGCAGGCAGGTAGGAAAGAGCCATAATCAAGCTGACCAGGCAGTCAAAAATAGCTGAAAGACAAAACATGATGGAATTTGGCACCTGTGTTTTCACTCCCCAATGCTGACTAATGAGCAGAAGACCTCTTTCTCCCTCCCCCCCAATTTTATCTTAAATGCTTTTTATTCTTCAGTCTCATAGTAGAGTCTGACTCTTTGCGACTCCATGGACCCCATCATGCCAAGCCCTCCTGTCTTCCACTGGCCTCTGGAGTTTGCTTAATTTCATGTTTGTTGCCTCGATAACACTGTCTAACCATCTCACCCTTTGCCGCCCCCTTCTTTGACCTTCAGTCTTTCCCAGCATCAGGGTCTTCTCCAGTGAGTGCTCCCTTCTCATTTGGTGGCCAAAGTATTTGAGCTTCAGCTTCAGTATCTGACCTTCCAGGGAACAGTCAGGGTTGATTTCTTTTAGGATTGACTGGTTTGATCTCCTTGTAGTCCAAGGGACTCCAGCACCATAATTTGAAAGCATCTATTCTTCTGCGCTCAGCAGCTTAAATAATAAATCAAAAGTCAAACATCATTTAAAAAACTGTATAAAACTCTTCTAAACATGGTCAAGCAGACCCAAAACAGCACAGTGGCGTCAAGAGAGATGGCTCAAGCTACAGGCAGCATTTAAGAAAAACAACAACAAAATGTTGACATTCCAAATTCAAATAACAAATCTTTATCAATTAAAAGCTTGATTTAAAAGAACAGACCAGCAGCTTTCTTGAAACTCCACAATGAGACTGGAGTCTTCCTTTTCTCTGTGTGGAATGAATTCCAGAACTCAAGAGCCACCGCTGATAGCATCTTATTGCTTCCCATCATAGATCTGCTTTGCTTGTCCCCCTCCCAATTTCATTAGCACTTTAATAAATGCCTAGACATTTCCAATTCATTTCATCAGGTCTATTTTTGGGCAGGAACGCACAGGAACGGAGTTCCGGCTGGCTTCAGAGTTGGCCACGCCCACTACAGCCAAAACCTCTGCGTGAGTGGCTACAGAGGGAAGGCCTGGAGAGTGACCCCCCCAGCGACTCTGAGGTGGGCGGGCCAGGGGGGCCCCTGGAAGGATCGGGGAGACTTTTAAATACCTCCCTGTGCCTTCCCCGGCCTGTCAAAGGGCCAGTTTAAACTGCCTTCCCTTCCCTTCCCTTCCCTTCCCTTCAAGGGGGGGCTTGCCCAGGCTCCCCGCAGCCGGGGTGTGTGGGTGTGGCCTAATATGATAATAAGCTGCACTATCAGGGGTGTGGCCTAAAATGCTAACGAGTTTCTGCTGTTGGATGTGACCTGTTATGCTAATGAGTTCCTGCTGGGCTTTTTCTACAAAAAAAGCCCTGCATTTCATTAAAAAATTACCAATAGATATCATACAAAAATCATACAAAAGCCTTTATAACATTATCTAATACTTCCATATTCCCTACCAAAGTAGAGATTTTTAAAAAATTATATATGTTCCTTAATTCCAGACTGGTTGCTTCAGTCACCAATTCCTTTTCCAGATAACAATGCAAAGACAAAGTGTCTGGACTCTAATCTGGGAGAACCGGGTTTTATTCCCCACTCCTCCACTTGCACCTGCTGATGTGACCTTGGGTCAGTCACAAGCTCTGGCACAGCTGTCCTTGAAAAAGAGCAGTTTGTGTCAGAGTTCTCTCAGCCCCACCCACCTCACAGGGTGTCTGTTGTGGGGAGGGGAAGGGAAAGGAGTTTGTAAGCTGCTCTGAGACTCCAAGTGAAGGGCGCGGTATAAATCCAATCTCTTCTTCTTCTTCTACATGTAACAGGTGGTATAAGATAATAGGAGTCAGAATAGGAAGTAATTCTTGTTTAGTAATTAGGTATAACAGGAGTTAGTGGATGAGCTGAAGAATGCTTTATATTAATAAAAAGAGTGAATAATATAATGGATTGTTGGAAAATTAATATTTTGTATTATTGTTCACTATAAAAATTAATAAACTGTGAATGAAAAAAATGGGTGACATTTTCCTCCTGGCCTGTTTGCAAGCCTAGCTGTTAATTCTGTTATTTTTATGTCCCATATTTTTATATTCTTTTACTGACCAATGATTCGGATTTCCAATATCAAGTGAACATCATCCGTGTTACAGTCAAAGTATTCAATAGTAATTCTTTTTTTTAACTCTTTATTAGGATACCACAATAAGTACACTTATAATTCATATAACAAGTTATCTCATATCCTTTTTTCCTTCCATTCAATAGTAATTCTTGATATGATGTCTGTACCATCTTCCCATAATTTAATTAATAGATGGTGAGATCTAAGGGAAATTTGATTTTTCCCAGACTTTTAATATGGTTCTTCAATTATTTACCAATTAATTTCAACTCTACAGCAGTTCCACCACATATGCATAAAATGAGCTTTCCCCCCTTTCAGATGAAGGCCAGATGGGAGGGCTCATGGGTGGGCTTCTGTCCTTCAGGCTCATGGGTGGGCTTCTGTCCTTCAACTATTAGGAATCCCAGATTGTGAAAAGCTTCAGAGGTCAAAACCACCACACTGAATTGAACCCGGTAGCAAACTGGAAACCAGTGGATTTGCAACACAGAAAGAGGATGGTCTTAATGTCTGGGTGCAGTTATCATTTGGGGCCAGCTTTGGGATGCTATCTCCTGATCAGGAAATCCCATCTCTTGTTCAAGGAATTCCCAAAGGTTTGAAAATGGAGCCTGTGGAGGGGAGAGTTTGGGGAGGGGAGGGCTCTCAGCAGGCTTTAGTGCCATAGAGTCCACCTTCCAAAGCTGCCAGTTTCTTCAGGGGAACTGATCTCAGCTGTCTGGAGATCAGTTGTAATTCCAGGTCGCCAGGCCCCATCTGGAGGCTGGTGATGCTAGACCATGTACATTCAGCACCATTAGGACCAACCACTTCAGAAATGCAGTGTGTCCATGGGAAGATTCAGCACTCTGTATTCCAATGGTACTCAGTCTGTGGATCGTGGAGAGCTGCATTCACAGTTTCCATCAACCAAAAGAGCCACGTAACTACTGTATGCTATGTGCGTCACTCCAAACATGGACAAACAGTAATATATAATATAACCCTTTGAATTACCACTGTATCTGATAAAGGTGTCTGACTAAGGGAGCTTTGACTCTTGAAAGTTTTTACCCTCCCTGAAAGTCTTGATGGTCTAAGGTGCTAGTAGACTTGATTCTAACTGTTCCACAGTATTTCTGAGCATCAAGAGTTCTTTCCCCACTATTGGGAGTTTTTTTTAAAAAAATGGATAATATTCAGTGGTGGTACACCCCATTCCACCAGCAAGAACAAAAAAGGGAAAGAAACTAAACCTAACAAAGAACTCCAAAACCAAACAAAGGTTAGTGGAAAGGAGGGCCAATATTAAAACCTTTTCATAAAAAGAGGTACATGTATTTATTAAGCTTTTTACTTGTGAATATTGTGGCAACACAATCAAAGAAGGTTATTTGTGGACCATAGGTGGATTTTATAATCACTGGGCTAGTGATTGCACTAAAAAGGTTTCATGTGCATATTTATCCTGTGCCTGGTTATTTTACTTCTGAACAATTTACTTTATGGTCCTTGTTGAATTTATAGTTTGTATATATTCCTGATTGTGTTTTTATGAATGTAACTATTTACCATCTAGCCACACTTGTATGACCTCTGAGGAAGGCCGATTCGGCCGAAACGCGTCAGGTCAACTCTTTTAGCCCTGGTTATGGTTATGTTTTATATATATTGGTTATAATTGGGCCCCTATATATGTTTTAATTTGATATTATTAATAAATACATGTCACACCCCATTCCACCATCATATCCAGCTGTATATATTGATCTAGCCTCAAACACAGAACCCACCTTCATTTTCAGAACCTTGATATAATTGTCATGGATAAGTTGTGTTGTGATTTTAAAATAAAACAGTTTTATCTTGGTCCCATAGTAATGACGAAATTATTCTCATTTCTAAAGAAATTACACACTTTCCTTTAATGCAGGGCAGGGACCACAGGGAACAGTACTCAGAAGAACCACATGTGGGTATCACTGCTATATGCTATCCACATCCAGTGCACTGCAGGCTTTTGAGCTGGATGTCATCATTAACCACTCAACAGGGAGGCCTCCGCCACTCCTAAATTAATTTGGAAAAAAATCATTTCAGATATCTAGCAGATGTAATGTTAATCAATTATTTTAAAGTTAAATTTAGGATCAGATGGGGGTGATAATCATGAAACTGAATAAATTCACTTGACAGATATTTGGTTTAATTCCCCCTCTCATGCAAACTAATAATTTGTTCTGAGCAAATCAAGACACAAATGTTGTTGTTGTTGTTTGCAGTTTATATCTCACCCTACCCTGCAAGTGGGCTCAGGGTGGCCCATATCAAAGACATAAAATAACAGAGAAGAAAAGTTAAAATATCACTATGACGAACCCCTGTTATCTACACAACTGTCTGGCAGATTTTTTCCTGGCAAATCTTCAGTTCCTCTTGGTGACTGAGTTGCCCTACAGTAGTGTGTATATATTCTTTGTCACAAAATACTTGACTGTCCCATCCTATGTTTAGATATTTAGTTTAAGCTTTTTCTCAGCTCACAAACTCTACTGAAAATACAGGAGCTGTCCAGTTTTTTTTAAACCCTTGAGAAATGGCACTTGAGGCAAATTAACTTTCAAAAACAGAATTAAGATTTTATTAAACAGGCAGAGAATATATGTATAAATGGAATAGTCAAGGTTTTGAGATTGCTGAGGTAAACAAAATTCTAATATATACAGAGTTGAATTCTAAGAACATTCAAGAGAGTGTTTGTAGTTTTGTTTCAAGGCTTTCTGTTTCTTTGAGAGGTACTTTGTTTAGTATAATTCAGCACTAACACAGTTCTTATTGATGTTTCTAGATTTCTTCCTTCAGAGCTCTACGTTTTCCTTTAGACATTACAGCAACTCCTGAGGTGTCTAAGCTTCTCCCCTTTATCACAGTCCAGGGTTCTCTTCCCAACCCCTTTTCACCAGGAGGAAGTTATTTTCCTTATCCCTAAGAAATTAAAGTTCTCCCTCAGAGCAATTTGAATATATCTAAGACAATGGGGTTTCTCTTCTTCTTTCTGTAGAAGTACTTTTCTTATTGCCTGTCAGAAAACACTGACTCCCAAATGTCTCTTCCCTCAGAAGCCAAACCCTCTGGCTACTGATCCAGCCATTAGTTTTCACACAACCGAAAAGACGAAAGACCAAATTACAAAAGACCTCTTTTCCCTCCAGATCAACTGTTTTATTTCCTCTCTCAACTGATGCTGGCCAATCAGACAGTGAGTAGAGCAGCCAATCACATAAGCTCTTCTCTCCAGGGAAGATTAATTCTTGAGCTCCCTCACTCTCTGATACAAGCAGCATTTTTAAAAGCCTGCTTTTCTGTGCAGTCCATCACAATCACATATACAGTTACAATTAAAATTAAATCAATAAGTTAAAACAATATGTTAAAGATTCTAGCTAAACAATGAAGCAATTGGTGTCCTTCAGAGTACATTAGCCCCATCCTAGGGGGCAATAAATCAAGATGGAATGAGTCAATTGCCTGTTGCACCCGTGATATAGAGCTCCATGGCGGTCAGAACAGGGGATGCCAATGTTATTCGAAATCCACCAAAGGCCTGGTGGAACAGCTCAATTTTACAGGCCCTGCAGAATTGCAACAAATCTCTCAGGGCCCTGATCTCAATTGGAAGCATGTTCTACCAAGATGAGGTCAGGGCTGAAATGACTTTCAGGCCAGATACTACAAGGCAGTGCTGGTCAGCAAAGCACAAGGCTCTGCAAGGCATATATGGGAAGAGACGATCCCACAGGTATACTGGTCCCTGGCCACAAAGGGCCTTAAAGGTCAACACCATAGCCTTGAACCTAACCCAGTATTCAACCGCCAACCAATGCAGTTGGCGCAGCACAGGCTGAATATGCACCCGCATAGGTGTCCCTGTCAGCAGGCGCGCTGCTGCATTCTGTACTAGCTGAAGTTTCAAGATCAAGTTAAGATCAGGTTCAAGGGTAGGCTTTCATAGAGTGAATTCAGTCCTGGAAGTGACCATTACACGGATCATTGTCACCAAGTCATCGAAAGAAAGGTAGGCAACTAGTTGCTTGACCAGCCTAAGATGATAAAAGGCTGATCTGGCAACATTGGTGACCTGGACTTCCATAGAAAGTGAGGCATCCAGTGTCCCTCCTAGACTCCTCACCGATGGCACAGGCATCAGTGGCTCCCCACCAAGGGCTGGGAGCCAGCTCAGGAACAGGACCTTCATCTTAGCTGGATTTAGTTTCAGCCGGCTCAGTTTCTACCAATCATCCACAGCTTCTAAAGCCCTGGCCAGATTATCCATAGTGGATTGCTGCCAGCTGTCCATTGACAGATATAGCTGGGTGTCATCAGTGTACTGATGACAGGCCAGCCCAAATCCCCAAATCAACTGGGCAAGGGGGTGCTTTTAGATGTTAAATAACATTGGGGAGAGGATCGCCGCTTGCGGGACGCCATATACCATAGGGTAACATGATGAAACCCTCTCCCCAGATGCCAGCATCTGTCCCTGACCATGGAGAAAGGAGGACAGCCACTGCAAGGCTGTTCCTCGAATCCCTGTGTCAGCGAGGTGGTGGGTCGAAAGATCATGATCCACCATGTCCAATGCTGCTGTCAAATCCAATAGCAACAGCAGTGCTGACTCGCTTTGATCCAGATGTCTCCGGAGGTTGTCTGTAAGGGCTACCAGTACAGTCTCCATCCTGTGGCCCGGGTGGAAGCTGGACTGAAATGGGTCCAGGATAGAGGAGTCATCCAAGAACACCTGGAGCTGCTCAGCTATCACTCTCTCAACCACCTTGCCTAGGAACGGAAGGTTTGATACTGGGCGGTAGTTAGCCAGGACCGTAGGGTCCAAAAAGTTTTTTTTCAGTGGTCACACCACCACCTCCTTCAGGCAATCTGAGAATGTCCCTGAAAATGATTTGTCATGAGAATGTGATAAATGGAATCTTCACAACATTTTATCATGACAGTCTTTTTCTTCCTGATAGTCCTTCGCTTCCATTGGGCAGGAAAACATTCTGACAGATTCTCCTCCTGGTTTTCTGGACAGGTGTCAAGAGAAAAAATATCCACATGACCTCCCAACAATTAGCGTTGTTCTAATATTTGTAAATGAGGCCACATCCATCATCTTGCGTGCGATCACCAGCATAATCAATAGAACGCCTTCCCATCTCTTGAAAGAAATTGTCTTGGTTGATGACTGCAGTTCGCATGGTGAGTCCCATGGACTGCGAATGTTACAAGCCAGAATGGCTGGTCCATGCAACAAGGTATGGTTGTCACTGGATGGAGCCTCAATCCTGCTCATTCTGGGTATGGAGAACACATTGCAGAGATGCTCCTCTTATAGAGAAGTCCAACATGAGTTCTCTGCACTGAGGTGCATGGCCGCTGAAAACACCACCATAGTAATACGCCCAAGTTGTTTCAAGGTCAGTTCTGTCTATGCAGACTGACAGTGGCTCTCCAGGGTCTCAGGCAGAGGTCTTTCACATCACCCACTTCCTGGTTCTTTTAAACTGGAGATGCCAGGGATTGAACCTGGGACCTTCTGCATGCAAAGCAGAGGCTCTACTACTGAACCATGGCCCCTCCCCCCAATTTTTTCAGACTAAAGCACCTGGTATTCCCAGGCAGTCTTCAATCCAGGTAATAACCAGGCCAGACCCTGCTTACCTTCTGAGATCAGAAAAGATTGGGGGTGTTCAGGGTGGCATGGCCGTAGATTTTTCTCTCAGAACATCTAGCAATAGCATACTTTTGCCCCAGGTCTTGGGGGTAGGGGGTGTTATGCCTGGACTTGTCTGACAGACCACCTAGATGGAGGGTGGGGAGGCATGTCTGGGTTTGCCTGGGCTTGTCTGGGCAGGCCCCCGAGTTGGAGCTTGAAGCCCCAGACCAAAGGCAGGCAGGATCCTGGAACCTGCCTGTGGCTTGGCCCCTGAGGGCAGCCAGCCAATCTGGAGCCTGGAGGCCATTTGAACTCACCAATTGCATGGGGGTTGGGAGTGGCTTAGATGTATACAGTTAGAGCAGTTGCCCATGTAAAGCATTCCTGTTGCGATGCAACAAACTGCTGCTTGTTGAAATCACTCTGCCTTCACCTCTGCCATGTTAAACCCACTATTTAACAGGGGAGGCTTCTGGGGAGCTGCCAGTGAGCATCTGAGCAAAACAGGGCGGCAGCCACACGTATCAGAGCGAAACACATGAGCTTCAAGTGAATGGTCTGGCTGCATTTTAAATTAATCTCTGCATGAGTTTTGAGCATCCAAATTTCCTCTGGTCATTATACAGTAAGAAAGATTCATGGGTTTGTACGGGGGAAAGAAGGGAAATGTGAATAATGTAACCTAATTGATCTTTTCCATATTTCAGCACATATTAATATTTGAAGAGACTAAATTGTGCAGCATTTTCCCCCCCCAGAGGACCTAAAAGAACCTTTGGAGGAGAAGATCAAAAGGTACAATGTAAAACATCCTGGGCTGCTGAAATTGGTCCGGCATCAGAGAAGAGAAGGTCTCACACAAGCTCGGATTTCTGGCTGGAAAGCATCCAGTGCTGACGTTGTGGCTATCCTGGATGCACATATTGAAGTCAATCATGGATGGTAAGGAATAAAATGGAGACAGGAATGCTCCCCCCAGCTCCCTTGGTGATACCCTATTACAGGAATTCCATCTGGGGGGAAATCTCCTTTGCTCCCATGGTAGTCTCATACAGTGACTCAAGTTACATACAAGACCCCACTGTAAGGTTAGCATCACAAGATAGGAAATAATGGAAATAATCAAATCCAGGAGAAAAATTTATGATACTGACCTATAAATGCATTTCAAGAAGTGAACTCTTTGACAGGAGGTAACAAAAAAAACATTTTGGACAGAAAGAGTTTTAATGCCTTCCTCCAAATTCAGAACTCCAAATTCTGAGGAGAAACTGAGATGAGAATTTTGGAAGAATCCCTAATATTTGTGGTCATGAGTTAGTTTATGCAAAGATAAATGAGATGCCCTTTAATATCTATGGAAAGTACTAGATTGCTGTTCACATATGTGTTTTTATTGGGGTTGTGTCCTGCAGATGTAATTTCATACAAGTGCACTATGGATTGGGTCCTGTGCAGTGTTCCCTCTAAGCTAAGTAAGTGTGAGCTAGCTCACAGCTTTTTAGCCTCCACCTCACACATTTTTGTCTGAGCTCAGGAAGGATGGCTCTGGAGCAAACTAATTTATGCAGTAGCCAAATTGCTCGCTCACAACTTTAATGCTATTAGCTCACAAAGTAGAATTTTTGCTCACAGGACTCCGCAGCTTAGAAGGAGCATTGGTCCTGTGTATTTGTTCTGTTAGTGGAGGCACTTTCCTGTGGCAGAAGGCACCTTCCACCAGAGATAGGGCTGCCAACTCCAGGTTAGGAAGTCCCTGGAGATTTGGGGGTAGAGCCTGGGAGGGCGGCGTTTGGGGAGGGGAGGGACCTCAGTGCAATATAAACACCAAAGAGTCCATCCTTCAAAGTAGACATTTCCTCCAGGGAAACTGATCTTCACTCTGGATATCAGTTGTTATCCCCCAAGATCTCAAGGCTCCACCTGGAAAATGGCAACCCTACCATTAGCAGAACAAATGCATGGTCGTGTTTCCTAGCTGCGAGGCTGAGGCCAGGTTGCAAAAAGCACCAACGGTCAAGCATGCGTTACAGTGAATGCCCAGGGGAGGCGTAGTCATAGGTAACAGCTCAAAACAGAGGTATATTTAGCACTTTCCATGATGATTTGTGGTTTTGATTATTAAGATATTAGGATACAAAAAAGAGAGTTCTTTATTCTTCATATATAGCAAGGAAAAGATTTGTAATCAAACTTATATTTATTGTAGAGAAAATTTGGAAGGCTTTTTCTATTTTATGTAATTTTTTATCTTTTTTTATCTTCTTTTATCTTATCAATGCAAATTAGAAATTCAAAAAAGTAGTATTTCCTTTTGTCTGTCCTGAATCTACTGCCCATCAACTTTATTGGATGCTCTTGAGTTCTAGTATTTTGGGAGAGGGAGAAAAAGGGGACTCTCTGTCTACTCTGTCTGCCCCATGCATAGCCTCTGTTGTTTTCCTCCCCTTACTTGTCCCTTTTCTAAAGATGAACATTCCCAGTCTTCAGCCTTTCCTAGTAAGAAAGGTTCTCCAACCCCTTAATCATCTTGTATTTCTTATATACAAGAAAGGTATTTTTTGCAGCATTCTATTAATTTACTGTAGGTCTGAACCCATTCTGTCTCGAATCAAGGAAGACCGCACTGTTATCATATCCCCAGTGTTTGACAATATCCGCTTTGATGACTTCGGACTAGTCCCATACATTGAGGCTGCAGACGGATTTGACTGGGCCCTCTGGTGTCTCTACGAGTCAGTTCCAGGGGACTGGTACGCACTCAAAGATGAAACAGCACCAATCCAGTAAGTCAGAATAGTTAAGCTTTGCACTTCCACTTCTCTGAACAATGGGAAATTCCAGGGGCAGCTGACAGAGGGTGATTTTCCTTGCGACGAGAGACTACATATTACTTTATCTATACAAATTGAGGAGGAAGGCTGTCACACAGAATGCTGGTCTTTTTCTGATATCAGAACTGCAAACTGTTATGTAGTGGGTAGCCGCATGGATGGACGACAGACAACGACGTAGTGCATAGCACGCTTTATTAGGCACACAACAAGACATGCGGACAAACGGCCGGCAGGCCAACTATATACACACCTGGGGACGCCCCCTGGTCACCATTGGTGGGTTTGAATCCCCCGCCATGGCTCCCATTGGTTCCCCTGTGGAGGGACTAGAATCCTAGTCCCCATTGTCTTCCAGGACTGAAGCTCAGGTATGTGCGCTGACCTCCGGTGGCGGTCAGTGGACACAACACCCCTCCCCCCATAGTCCGGAACCCCCCCTAGGTGACATAGTCTTTCAGGTACGCTGGGGGCTGTCGCACCCTTGCTGATCGTCTGGGGCCCTGTGCTGGAGCCCCCTGGGTTCTGACCTCAGGTCCGGAATCATGCGGTGGAGCTGGGGCTTCAACCGTCTCCTGTTCGGGTTCTGGGGACCCCACCTCCGCTGTCGGGGTCTGGCTGCTCCGCGGTGGGTCCTCTGGCGCGGGCGTGGTTACGTCTGGGGCCTCGCTGGGGTCCTCTTCTAACTCTACCCACTGCCTCGGTACTTCCGTCGTCTCGTGATCGGGGAGCAATCGCCGCCTGAGCTGGTCGATGTGCCGCCGGAGGATCTGGCCGCACTCTGTGGACACCTCATACATGACGGTGCCCGTTGGCCTGATGATGCGGCCCGCGGGCCACTTCGGCCCCCTGCCAAAGTTCTCCGCAAACACAGGCTCTTCGGGGAAAAACCCGCGTGGTGCATCCCTCTGCTCTGTGAGGTTC
>NW_015165857.1:59246-59397 GCF_001447785.1 Gekko japonicus | reverse complement strand
TTGGCCATTAGTTGCTGGGTGGAAGGGCGCCGTCCTGATGTGCTGGATCAGGTTGCCGCTGAGGAATTGCCGGAACTCCTCAGAGGTAAACGCCGCCCCGTTGTCCGAGACAATGGTGTCCGGCAGGCCATGGGTGGCGAAGATCTTCCGG
>NW_015165857.1:51363-56532 GCF_001447785.1 Gekko japonicus | reverse complement strand
TGACGTCGAAAAAATCTAGCGCGGACTTGGCGCCTTGGACCCAGGAGGCCCAGTCTTGCGGGCGGGCTGTGTCGAAGGGCGGAAGCAGCCCTAGCCCCGGAGCGGTCGCCTAAAAAATCTAGCGCGGACTTGGCGCCTTGGACCCAGGAGGCCCAGTCTTGCGGGCGGGCTGTGTCGAAGGGCGGAAGCAGCCCTAGCCCCGGAGCGGTCGCCATCGGGCGCATCGGAGGGGTTGCGGGAGAAGCGGTCTCGCTGCTGGATGGATTGCTCATCGGATCGGCTGCTTCGCGTTCTCCTGGTCCCTCGCAACGGCCCGGCTCAGATGCGGCTGGATCCCACCTTTGTCGCCACTGTTATGTAGTGGGTAGCCGCATGGGTGGACGACAGACAACGACGTAGTGCATAGCATGCTTTATTAGGCACACAACAAGACATGCGGACAAACGGCCGGCAGGCCAACTATATACACACCTGGGGACGCCCCCCTGGTCACCATTGGTGGGTTTGAATCCCCCGCCATGGCTCCCATTGGTTCCCCTGTGGAGGGACTAGAATCCTAGTCCCCATTGTCTTCCAGGACTGAAGCTCAGGTATGTGCGCTGACCTCCGGTGGCGATCAGTGGACACAACACAAACCAGTGATTGGAGTCCTCTAACTGGCTGCAAAATCTGAGAAACCAGTCCCTTCCCTGGCTTAGGGTTGCAAGAAAACTGGGGGTAGCTTTTTTTCAATGGCATGATGTAACTTCTGGGAAAACCTTGGAAGTGACATCACACCTCCCTAGGAATTGATGGAAGCTCTTGTAAACCCATAGAGTTTCTGGTGATTCCTTGAGAGAACTGATGTTACATCCAGGTTTTCGTAGAAACTGATGACACACCATCAGCTAAACGAACAAAGTTGAAGTCCAGTGACACCTTTAAGACCAACAAAGTTTTATTCAGTATAAGCTTTCGTGTGCAAGCACATGAATCAGACCCATCAAGGTCAGTTTAGTCTACTCAGGCTACCCCGGTCACACAGGCCAAATATCGCGGGGGGGGTGGAGGCGTGGCTAATTGCCCCGGTGCAGTTTGATGCACGATTACGTGATCAGACGTGCTGGCAGCACACCATGGGTCCTTCCTTTGGCGCCGGCGGGTAAACAAGGGACCGGAGGGGAATGCTGCATGCCAGCGCGTTCACACCATGTGCATCTGGAGGCAGCCCGTGGCAAGCGTTTACTAGTACCTTGGAGGTACAAGTTTTTTAAGGCGCATTGTCGGCGGTAAGCCACGGGTGCACTCCACTTCCCAGATGTTGGGGTGTGATCGTGCCCGGATAATCCACCCACCATCCGTGCCTCTCCCACAACAACTTTGCTGTGCGACCGGGGCCTCAGACTGGCAGTGGTTCTCCAGGGTCTCGGGTGGAGGTCTTTCACATCACCTACCAACTGATCCTTGTAACTGGAGATGTTGGGGATTAAACCTGGGGCCTTTTGCATGCCAAGCAGACACACTGCTAATGAGCCACAGCCCTGCCCCACTAGCACTCCTTCATCAGCCTGCTGTGTGGGGCAAGATGAAGAGTACCAGCTCTCCCTACCTAGAGGAAAGATAATGAGGTGGCCATGAGAGAAGTCATCATTGCTGCCACCCTCACCAAGTGAAGCTACGTAGCAGATGGGGGCGAAAGAAGAGTCACCCCCCCTGCTACATGGGGGAGGAAAGGGAAGAAGGTGCCACTCACCCCCCAGGAGGAGGATAATGGTGAGGCAGCCATGCTGCTGCTAACCCCCCCACTGCAAAGCTCAGGCAGACATGATGGTGATGATGGGGAACAGGACCTACCAAGGTGGTAGAGCAGCAGTCAGGAGTGAGATCAGGAACTTCTGCTGCCACCAACTCACTGGCAAGCATGGGAGGGGAGAAGGATGGATGGGTGAGCAGCGGAACGAGTAGGACTAATGCCACTGCCCCCCCCCAGCTGTCATGTAAGCTGTGGAAGAGTGGTAATGTGGCCAAGGAGGAAGGAACTGCTAACACACCACCACCACCACTGGGAGCTGCTGAGTGGGTGAACCAATGGGCTGGCTGTCAGGGTAAGAGAGGGGGCAGCAGGGGTGGCAGCGTTGCTGGAGAGCGAACTACCCTGGGGAGTAGCTTGCTCAGTAGGCAAGCAGGGGGAAGGATGGGATTCCTCCACCATGCGAGTCTCACGGGTCCCCACTTGTGGATTCAGTTTTAATCTCAGGCCACAATTTGCTGGAACAGTAAGAATAAAATGACCCTCTTTCCCATGAGAAAATTGTTTTTTGTCCTCACTGTAAAATACCTGCTAGCATTCCCCCAGACATTCCAAATATATGACTGAAGTCTAAATTTAGTTTTAAATAACTGGGAACTTAATAAACTTGGTCCTAGACTACACTGGACAAGTAGTAAATACTCAGAAGGAAACCTTTTTTCCCCTTTCAGGAGCCCTTCTATTATGGGAATATTTGCTGCAGACAGAGAGTTTTTGGGAGCAATTGGGGTACTGGATGGTGGAATGAATATATATGGAGGAGAAAATGTGGAGCTGGGCATCAGGGTAAGATATTTATTTTCTTTTTCTTCCAAGTCAACATAGTACATGATTTATTGCTTATAAGGGAAAATACAGAATTGGCTGGAAAGTACTCTGAAACACTCTGGTTCAGAGCATCATATTCCAATGTGGACATGGAACTCTATTTTCAGATAGGATGTCACATTAGTTTCAGTGGAGGCCAGAGACACAAGGGAGATGACCATGGTACGTAATAAAAGAACCCCCTGACTGGTATGGCATTCAGTGTTTCATCTTGTCAGCTGCAGTTGATCCTGGAGGTTGCTCCAGAGGTGGTGGTGGGGCATTTCCAAAAAGGCCCTTTACCTGGTTGCTACCCTCCAAGCCTCTCGAGAGTTGGCACTCAGAGGAAGGCCCCAGAGATTGGGGCTGGGAGAGGTGATCCAACAGTTATTGTGCTCCCAAGTGACATAGAGCTTTATAGGTTAGGACCAGTACCTTGAATTGGGTCTGGAAACATCCAGGCAGCCAATGCAGGTGGGCCACAACAGGTCTAATATGTTCGGACTTCCAGGTCCCAGTTATTAATCTAGCTGTCGCATTCTGCACCAGCTGCAGCTTTTGAACCATCTTCAAGGGCAGCCCCACGTAGAGTGTGTTGCAGTAATCTAGTCTGGAGACTACCAGTGCATAAATTACTGAAGCCAGGCTATCTCTGTCCAGATAGGGGTGTAACTGGGTCACCAGTAGAAGCTGGTGGAAAGCACTCCGAGCCACCTGAGCCTCAGGTGACAGAGATGGATCAAGGAGCACCCCCAAGCTGTGAACCTGCTTCTTCAGGGGGAGTATGACCCATTCAGAACAGGTTGTACACCTCCCCATCCACTCAAAGAAATCACCCATCAACAACATCTTAGTCTTATGGTGTACACAATGGCAAAGGTTGAAGGATTAAAAACAAATGATCTGCAGATCAGACAACATATAACATCAACATGAGCTCCCCTGTCTCGTTCCCGGCATACAGGGCCACCAAGGCTGTGTCTGTGCCAAAACCAGGCCTGAACTCTGATTGAAATGGATCCAGATAATCAGTTCATCCAAGATTGCCTGGAGCTGGTTGGCAACCACCCTCTTCACACCTTTCCCAGGAAAGGAATCTTTGCTACTGGCCTACAGTTTGAATTTTCTGGGTCCAGGGACGGTTCCTTCAGAAGTGGTCTCACCACTGCCTCTTTAAGGCAGGATGGGACCACTCCCTCTTGTAAAGAGGCACTGATGACCTCCCTGGCCCAGCCGATTATCCCTCCCTCGCTGGCTGTTTTATAAGCCGGGAGGGACAAGGATCCAGTACAGAGGTGATTGCACAAACCTATCCAAGCACCGTGTCCATTTCCTTGAGTACCAACTGAAACACATCCAATAAAACATTTAAACTTCTGTTTTATGCATGGATCTTGTTTGCATCCTTTATTGCCTACATTGTTTGTTTATAGCATCACTGTGCCTTGCTATAGAGCAGGGGTGGCCTAACTGCAGCTCAGAAGCCGCATGCGGCTCTTTCATACAGTCTAATTTAAAGTTAATAAAAAGCAAATGTGCATATTTCCCAATAAAATCGTGTGTGTAATATTTGTTCACTAGGAAAAAGGCCCATTGTGGAAATAAATACAACGGCCTCTAGAAAGAGGCTCTGGGCGGGTGCCCCAGCCTTGGACACTCAGTTTCAATTTGCTGTGGTGACCTCAGCAGGGTATAATAACGCTGAGTCCATCATTTTCTCCAGAGGAACTGATCTCTGCTACCTAAAGAACAGTTGTAATTTTGAGCGATCTCCAGCCCTCACCTGGAGATTGGCAACGATGGTTCCCTAGAAGGGAATGGTTGGTTTGGAGGGTGGAGTCTATGACTTTGTACCTGTCTGAGGTCCCACGCCTCCTGAAACCTCACCCTCTCCAGGCTCCATCCCTCACATCTCCAGGAATTTCCCACCTGGAGTTAGCAACCCTATCTCCTTCCCAGCCAATCATCAACCTACCTTTATTTCCCCCTCACTCTTCAGCTTTCCACCCCCCACACACCTGCAGCCTCTCCCGTGCTCTGAAGCCCTGACTGCTACGTCACATTGGCTGTCATACGGGGGCCACCTCAGCAGCATATAAGGATACAGAGCCCACCATTTTCTCCAGGGGAACTGATCTCTGCCATCTAGAAAGCAGTTGTAATTCTGAGTGATCTCCAGCCCTCACCTGGAGATTGGACACATTTTACCTCAGAACAGCAAACTGTTTAGAATGTTAGACGCAAAAGCCAATCAAGTCGCATATGCAAACGACCTCTGTGTTCCAAGGCAAAGGCCAATGAGGCTGCATATGCAAATAACCTCTGTGTTCTGACTGGCTAGGGGGGGGGGGAGAGGAACAGCAAACTGTTTAGAATGTTGGAGGCGAGACTCAAGCAATGCAGCCAGTGGATAGGGACAGATTCTTTGCAAATAACCTCTGTGTTCTGACTGGCTATGGGGGGGAGAGTGTATAGAAATATTGATTTCTAAAAGTCCATGCCTTCTCCTGTGATTACATTCTGATAACATGCTCTGCCTTGTTTCCTCTTGCTAGCCACATGGTAAGGCCAAA
>NW_015165857.1:48865-49918 GCF_001447785.1 Gekko japonicus | reverse complement strand
CATCATCAAAGAAGGGTGTGATGTCGGGGATCCCTTTAAGAAGAGAGTCCATCAGTTGCTGAAACAGTCCGGGCGCCACACTCACTCCCAAACTCAATTGCTTAACACGGAATGCCCCCCGGTGGGTAACAATTGTTTGCGCCTCGGCTGTTGCCTCATCTACTGGCAACTGCTAGTATGCTTGGGCGAGATCTAGTTTGCCAAAGATCTTCGCCCCGCCCAAGGTCACCAGAACGTGGCTGACTACCGGGGCCGGGTAAGCGTGGTCCTGTAGCGCCTTGTTCAGCGTGCATTTATAGTCTGCGCAGATGCGGACTGCCCCATTCGGTTTTTTTACGACGACTATGGGAGTCTCCCACGCCGCGTGGGAGACTGGCTCCAGGATGCCTTGTGCTACTAGGCGATCCAGTTCCGCATCGATCTTAGGCTTGACCACCAACGGAACCGTCCTGGCCCGCATTCTAATGGGGGCCACCGAGGGGTCTAAGCGCAAAGACACCAGGGGGCCCGTATACCGGCCAAGAGAGTCATCAAACACTGCGGAAAATTCTTGGCAAATCCCCTTGAAATCCTGGGTCATGCACGCCTGTACTCCTTCCACTGTGATTCCCAGAGGTTCGAACCAGGACCGCCCCAGTAAACTGACTAGGTCGCCTTCGACCACTATTAAGTCCAAGTTCCTTTTAAAGTTCTTAAACTGCACCCTGAACTCCCTTGATTGGCACCTGGTTCCGCTGAAAGTCCATGAGCGTCACCAGGGCTGGGCGCAATCGGGGTCCCCCATTAGGGCACAGGCGCTTAAGCGTCGCCGCGGAGATTATCGAAGCGGCGGAGCCCGAATCCACCTCCATCTCACAAGGGGACCCCTCTATTTTTACAGTGGCCATGAACTTGGGGGCCGGGGATTTGCCGGGGAGTCACAATACCTTTTCCGCTGAATGGGTGAGGAGGTAGAGGTCCTCAGCGCCGGCGCCTTCTTCGAAGTGGGTCTCCGCTCTGGGACGTGCTGTCTGGGGCCGTCCAGTTGCTTTGGTGTGCCAGGCCTTCGCGATG